>NC_138357.1:9128221-9370721 GCF_046562875.1 Panthera onca | reverse complement strand
TAATTTGTCCCCATGTAGTCAAATTTCACCATGAGCTCTTTTCCTCCCTGGCTGCTTGAGGCTCAGCCGCCATCATGAATGACACAGTAACTATCTGGACCAGGAAGTTCATGACCAACTGACTACTTCGGCGGAAACAGATGGTCATTGATGTTCTTCACCCCAGAAAGGCAACAATACCTAAGACAGAAATTTGGGAAAAACTAACCAAAATGTACAAGACCACACCAGATGTCATCTTTGTGTTTGGATTCGGAACCCATTTTGGAGGTGATAAGTCAACTGGTTTTGGCAGGATTTATGATTCCTTGGATTATAGAAAGAAAAACGAACCCAAACATAGACTTGCAAGACATGGCCTGTATGAGAAGAAAAAGACATCAAGAAAACAGTGAAAGGAACACAAGAACAGAATGAAGAAAGTTGAGAACTTCAAAAGCCAATTTTGGTGCTGGCAAAAAGAAGTGAAGTATCTAGCAGTGAGCTGGAGACTGGACAACAGAAGGAGTAAAGATTCTGCAGTGACTGGGTGGTGATTGTGCAGATTTTTCATGACAGGATTAATCAACTAAGAACTTCCATGTGTCTGGTTGTTTGGAAAAAAAAAAAACCTGTCACCATGAAGCTTCGTATGGGTCTTTCTTTCATTTGCTGGTTGTTCAAATGGCCCTTTCAATCTGGAGACTTAAGCCCGAGCAGTTAAGAAAATGTTTTGGATAATTTCTGTCTTTCCATTTTTTATGTTGTCTCTTCATGGAACTCCTAATACTTGGATATTGGACTAACTGGACTGATTCTTATGTTTTCTTTGCTATTTCTCATGTCTTCGTGTATTTGTATTAACTTCTGGGAGAATCCTTAGAATTACCTCCAATTCTTCTGTTGAATTTGATTTTTGAGATTTGTTACCACATTTTCAAGATCTTTCCTTCATGCTGTTCCTTTTAATAGCAACTTCTTGTTTTATGAAAGCATTTAATAAAAAATAGCTCTGTATTTATGCAGCTGCTTCTTCTTTTGTTTATTTCTTTGTTCATTTGTTTTACTTTTTTTAGATTGCTCATGTAAGTGAAGGCATATGGTATTTGTCTTTGTCTAACTTATTTTACCTAGCATAATACCCTCTGGGTCCATCCATGTTGTTGCAAATGGCAAGACCTTATTATTTTTGTGGATGAGTAATATTTCATTATATCTACATACCATTTTTTCTTTATCCATTCATCTATTGATGGACACTTAGGTTGCTTCTATACCTTGTATACAATTGTAAACAACGAGGGGAGGTAGGTGGGAAATAGGCAAAATAGGTAAAGAGGATGGAGAGGTACAAACTTCCACTTATAAAATAAATAAGTCATGGAGATGAAAGTATAGCATAGGGAACGTAGTCAATATCATCATAACGTATGGTGACAGATGGTGACAACACTTACCGTGGTGAGCACTGTGTAACGTACAGAATTTTCAGAACACCATGTTGTACAACTGAAAGTAACATAACATTGTAGGTCAACTATACTTCACTAATAACAATTTAAAAATTAGGGGCACCTGGCTGGCTCAGTCAGCAGAACATACAACTCCTGGTCTTGGGGTTGTGAGTTCAAACCCCATGTTGGGTATAGAGATTTCCTAAAAAAATTAAGAAAAATAAATCTTTTAAGATCCCCCCCCCAAAAAAAAACTCATCATATACCATCTTTTATGTGCCAGACCCTGTGTTAAATATTTCACACAAATTGTTAAATATTTCTTCCAAATTGTAAGAAAGGTACAATTACTATCTCTATCTTAGAGATATGGAACAGAGACTAGAAGAAGAGGTCCAAATAAATATCCTCAGTAAATAAAACAGTGCAAACATACTGGAACACAGTATGTGTGGATAAGACTATGACCTCTGGAAATACATGGCCTGGTTTTAAAAACTGGCTCCATCAACGATGAAACTTCTACAGATGGGGGTGGGGATGGAAGTGAACGCTCAGGCATGTAGATTTTCTTCTACGCATCACCTCTCCTCCACCTGCTTTCTGTCTCTCCAAAATGTGTTGAAAATGCCTGCCTGCTGATATTCCCTGTGTTGGTGTCTTTGTTCTCGGGCATTTGCGTTTGTATTTTGAAAATTCCTGGGGCACCTGGGTGGCTCAGTCGGTTCTGGGTGGCTCAGTCGGTTGAGCGTCGGACTTCGGCTCAGGTCATGATCTCGCGGTCTGTGAGTTCGAGCCCCGCGTCGGGCTCTGGGCTGGCAGCTCAGAGCCTGGAGCCTGCCTCATATTCTGGGTCTCCCTCTCTCTCTCTCTGCCCTCTCCCGCTCATGCTGTCTTTCTCTGTCTCTCAAAAATAAAATAAACACTAAAAAAATAATAATAAAATAAAATAAAATAAAATTCCTTTACTATGATCTTAATGTGGTTAATCTAACATCTTCCTCTGTAAGTCCACACTGAGTGCTTCTTTTTAATTTCATTTCATATAACTGACTTGTTTCCCTTAAAATTGCTTATGATTCTTTTCATAAGTGGTTTTCATAAATCATACTTTTTTCTTAATATCAGAACCTCTTTAACAATTACCATGAAAGGAGCATTAAGCCTCTAAAATCTAATAACAATTGCACTGTTCTCATTCTAGTGGTACACATAAATTAATAGTGGTTTAAAAAAAAAAAAAACTTAGGAAAAACCACCATTTTGTCTATTTTGGCCTAGTCAGAAACACAGCTTGCCCTTTTCCCGGCATGGTACGTCTCTGGGCTATATTTTAGTTCATGGGGTTTTGTGCTGCAACAAAATATTCCCCAACATCATTAAAGCACTAGAAAGAAACATTGACCATACCAATTATAAAAGAAGATGAATTAGTGTTTATATATACCTAGCAGGATAGTCAAAGAAGAAGCTTAATGAGAATTTGTCTAGTGGCATAATCTCTCCCCTAATGTCTAGGAATATCATCATCCTGGTTACTCACGTTAAAAACTCTGAAGTTGTTTTATCGCCATCTACATGGTCTCCAAGATGATTTGGAACCGATTCTGCTTCTAAAACCCAATCATGCCCTCTCTTCTCACATTCTCATGGTAGCGCTCCGATTCAGCCTGTCAGTAATTCTGTGCTAATTTGACCGGTCACCCCCATCCCAACTGCTACCAGAGTCGTTTTTCAAAAGCGCATGCTTGCCCACCCTGCTCTTCAGTGACAATATATTGATGCTTTGATAATTCTCTAGGACAAAGACCAAAGTCCCAGACATAGTATGCGAGGCTTCTAAGCAAACTTTCATGGTGTACTTACTCTGTCCGTGACTTTGAGATGGCCATTAGGAATTCAAATGTAAGGCATGCCAATGTTTAGAGCATGGAGCTAGTCCCTGAAGGGGACTGACGTACTATTATTATATATCCTATAATGCTGTCTGGGTGCTAAGGATACAAGGTAAGCAGAACAGCTAAAGCCCTAAACTCCCTGCATCTGGTAGCTCACAGTATAGAAGAGAAGGAGACAAGCAAAGAGACAACTACAAAACAATGCAAGTACCATGAAGAAAAAGTAGAGGGATTAACCGAGAGATTATAGGGAGTACAGACCAGAGCGATAAGGAGTTCAGGGATGACTCTCTTCAAGAAATGATGTTTGAGCTAAGACTAAAAGATGAGGAAGAGTTTGTCAAGTGAAGGGAAGGAGGGAAAAAAGAACATTCTCGTCAGAGAGAATAACATGTCCATATGCCCTGAGGAGGGAGGGAGTACCGAGTTTTTGAGAACTAGAAAAAGGCCAACACGGCTTGGGGAAGATAGTAAAATGACATGAGACTAGTGGGGTTGGTCAGATAGAGAAAGGACTGGACGAGGACCCAGAGTGAATTCAGCAAGAGGAGACACGACGTTATTGTTTGGGTCCAGGCAACAATGAAAGGATAGTAGCCCTAGACACTGAAAAATGGGCCCCAAACTATAAAATATTTCGAAAGTAGGATCCAAGTAGGAAGTGGAGAAATTTTGTAATTCAATGAACATGTGGATACCAAGTGTTCTTCCTGACAAAGCAAAAGTTGAATATATGACTAATTGTGATTCCTCAAAATAGGGAACTGAAGTTTCTTTTTTTTTAAAGTTTATTTATTCTGAGAGAGAGAGAGAGGGAGAGAGAGAAGGGCGGAGAGAGGGAGAGAGAGAAAATCCCAAGCAGGCTCCACACTGTCAACGCAGAGCCCGACATGGGGCTTGAACTCATGAACCGTGAGATCATGACCTGAGCCAAAACCAAGAGTCGGACGCTTCACCGACCGCACCACCCAGGTGCCCCTGAAGTCTTTGATATACACTCTGTGTCCCGGTGGAGATCGGATTAGAAAGTCATCTCGTATGTAGAGACCACTGGTGGCTCTTGCTGAGAAGGATAAGAGAAGGCAGAAACTGAAAAAATGAAATATGAATTACTTGAGTGGAGAGGATTTATCCAAATGATAAATATGCTGAGAGTACCTAAGCATAGTACATGAAATGTGCTCAAGAACACTTTTAGAAGTGGATTAAAATTAATAATGGGGAGAAACGAGGAAATAATTCATTCCTTTGTGTAATAAAGAGCCTTACTCCATTCATGTTGTTTGACTGCTGACAGCTTTCAATCCCCACCTCCTGCTTCCTTTCTGCCCCATATCTGGGCAAGCTGGTGAGAAAGCACGCTAGTCCCCCTCTTGCCACGACAAAAGTCAGGGCCACTCGCTCCCACTCTCTCTCAAGGCACCCAAGCCATTTTCAGACCCACTTGGGACCCTGCCCTGCTGTCTCCAAAGGCCTCAACATGTGAATAATAAATGTCTTCACATGCTCGTGGTGGATGTGTGACGTCATCAGCCTTGACATGCAAACTGAGTTTAATGGGGGTCTGTCTAGTGTCCACAAATTGAATATAACGTCTTGGAAGCTGGAGAGGAGTGGTGCTTACCAAATATTCCATAAGCTCCACTACAATTTCCAGCCTCTTTACATTTAGTTTGGCGCCACCGAAGTAATTCTAGCCTAATGGAATGTGAGCAAAAGTGAATGTGACAGTTCCAGGCTGAGGCAGTTAAAACCAGACTTCTCTTTCCTTGTCAGTGCGGCCTTAGACGCGGCACTGGGCAGTGATGGAGGAGAGCTACCTAACTAGAACTAGACCGTAGAGACAGCAAGAAATAAACTATTGTGTTAAGTCACTGAGATTGACTTAACCGACAGGGGTTTATCTGTTTCTGCAGCATAGGCTTTACCAATATGATTGATGCATACCGAATCGAACGATTCAGCCCCGTGGAGCTCGGTACATCCACAAGGTGATGTCCAGAAGATTCCAATGAAAACCACTTATCAAAAATAATGCATACATAAAATATAATGTATAACTATATTCTTTTCATGTCATTCACTTAAAAGGGGAACGATGACATGTCATACGATATATATATATATATATATATATATATATATATACACATATATATATATTTATATGTTTATAATATATTTTCTCTCTTTAAGTGTCTTTTTTTTTAAAATTTGAGACAGAGAGAGAGAGAGAGAGAGAGAGTGCAAATTGGGGAGAGGAGCAGAGGGAGAGACAGAGACAATCTCAAGCAGGCTCCGCACTGACGCAGGGCTCAATCACACGACTCTGGGATCATGACTGAGCCGAAATCAACCCACGCACCCCTCCTTTGTGATATGAAGGACCAAAATTGTTGATTGCATAAAAACACATAACCCTTTTTTATATTTTATTATAAATCTGTTTAATAATTGTATTTTCCTACATAGCACTGTTAAGCAGTAAGAAATCCACTTATAGTTCAATCATATGCCCTTAAAAGGCTGGCCACAGCACCAAAGTTATTGTATAATGATTTATAAGTAACATTTCACTCTGAGTTTAATCTTAAATTTAAGGTAAAAACTGATCTTTAGAGAAGAGTCAATAAAACCAAACACGTTTTGCAATGTAACTAAATCTACTATTTACAGTATTCTGTCAGTTCAAATAAATTTGAACACTCATATTCTGTATTTACTTTCTACACAACACCGAACAATTGACATCCTCTTTGCTTAAGGAGATTATTTTTAACTTCAGGCTGAAGATCTTGATCAAGGATGTTCAAAACGATTTGTTGATATGTTTGACTCAAACACACTGACATACGCTCGGCCCTCGATGACAGACTGTATTGATCAAGTTCAAAATAATGATTATAATAGAGTATACGTAATTATACTCACACTATTTCAACTCAACACCTCAGTGAAAGAGGTAATGCTGCTCTTAAACACATATCACAGAACAATTTTTCTAACACGATTGTTTCACCTTCTGGTTATCTATTGTGGTATAATATTGATTCCCTTATCTATTTCTTCTCAGCTTAGCAAGTTTATCTTTTTATGACATCTGGCAGTTCTCTTGCTCTGTGAATTACATATTTCTGCACAAAGAATGAATCTATCCATCCATGACGTCCATCTTTACATTCCATTAATATTTTTTCAGCTCTTAGAGTCCCCGTTATCCCTTCTCCTGACCTTGCCTCAGCGTATGTTAAAATCACGGTCTATCTTAATTTCAGTTGTAACTGTTCTGTCTTCATCTTTGATTGTCATAGCCTTTTTCTACTTTGATTTCACTTTGTCATCTTTTTTTCTGCTTTTCCTTTCCAGAATACTCACTCATAACTAGTTCGAATCACCACTGGCTTGTCGTCATCTAACACACTTTCATTTCTCTTATAAAAAATTTCCCTTGTGCCTCTGTGCTCATTTCTTAGTCCCATTCATATTCAATGAATATTTTAAGCTCCATCCACAATCACAGAGGTAAAATTAAACGTTCTTATTATGACTCTATGCTTGGTGGCACATTAATTCTATTTACATGGTTACTGAGATTTATAACTACGATGTCTTAGATGTGTCCCGCATGTCAATATCTTTACCTCAGTGTTTCTTAAACGAGGTCATCTGAATTGCTAGCTAGTATGCTCAAAAGTCACCCTCATGGAAAAAACTACCAATCTTTTTCAGTTTCCCATACTTACCCCTTTCCTGCATATCTCTAGACTTGACACATATTGACACATATCAGTTGTCACCTGATCAATATAGTATTTCATGCCTCTGTGCCTTCACACACGCCGTCCCCGCTGCCTGGCATTCTACTGTATCATATTGCACCTGAAAATGTTCATCACAGCACTTGCCACATGATACTATTACTGTTTCCTGACTGTCTTCCTCAGTGCACAGCATTTTTTCAGGGCAGGTACTGGGCCTTTTATCATTTATACCTAGAACCTAATCTGACATACGGCCCACGTGAAATAATCAATAAATACTGAATGACCGATTTATGATTACCTATTCTTTATTTACCTTGAAAACACATCATCCCTTTCTCCCATAAAATAGTCGCACATGTATTCATTTTTAAGTTAAAGTGAATCAAGCCGTATTTGCTTTATGGTGATAAAAAACATATGAATTACCTTCTTAACTTTTTAAATATTTATTTTCAAGACAGAGTGAGAGAGAGAGTACAAGCAGGGGAGGGACACACAGAGGGGGGACAGGAGGATCCTAAGCGGGCTCTGCACTGACAGCAGAGAGCCTGATGCAGGGCTTGAACTCATGAACCGCGAGACCATGACCAGAGCCAAAGTTGGACCCTTAACCGACTGAGCCACCCAGGCGCCCCACCTTCTTAATTTGTGAGCGAACATTTCAGTATTGTTAACTATATATATATTATTGTACAAGAGATCTCTAAAGCTTTTTCATCTTGCATGCCTAAAACTCTGTACTCATTGAACAACAACTCCCCATTTCCCCTCTCCTTCCCGTCCTTGGCAATCACCATTCTTTTTTCCGTTTCTATTAGTTTGACTACTGTGGATACCTCATATAAGTGGCCTCATGCGGTACATCTATTTTTGGGACTGACTTATTTCACTTAGCATAGTACCCAGAAGTGGGATTGCTGAATTTGCATTAGTATGGTATATTCATCAAAATTAATGAACCGATATTGAGACATTATTAATAACTAAAGTTTATACTTCGATTTCCTCAGTATTCCCTAATGTCCTTTTTCTCCTCTAGAATCCCATTCAGGATTCCACATTTCATTTACTGGCCATGCTTAGATAGGCCTCTCTTGGTTGTGACAACTTCTTAGACTTTCTTTGCTCTTGATGATCTTTACCGTTTTCAGGAGTACCGGTGAGGTGCTTTGTAAAATGTTCTTCAGTGGGCATTTGTCAGACTTTTTTCCTCAGGATTAAACTAAGCTTTGAGGAGTTTGATCACAGATGTAAAACGCCATTCTCATCACATTACATCATGGCTACTTGCTAACAACGTGACTTATTAATATTTATGCTAACCTCAATAACTTGGCTAAGGTAGTGTTTGTGGATTTGCTCCATTATAAAATGACTCCCCTGTTTTCTTCCTTTACACGATGCAGTCTTTAGAAGAAAGTCTCTATGAACAACTCACACTTAAGGAGTGTAGAGTTATGGCCAAATCCTTAAGGGTAGATCATTTACATCAATTATTTAGAAATTTTCTGCATGAGAGATTTGTTTATACTCCGCCCAATTTATTTATTCAACCATTTATTTATGTGAGTATAGACTCATGGGTATTTGTTTTATACATTGGGTTGTAATTCATCACTCATTTATTCAGTTTCTCAATCTGTTCCAACTTTGGCTATTTCAGTTGGTTCCTGTGTCCCTCTGACAACCCCCATAATTTACTGGGTTTTGTTGTTGTTGCTTATTTGTTTGTTTCACGTGTTCTTTACTTCTGCCATGATAACATGCCCCAGGTTCATCTGGTATATTCCCTGCACTAGTCCTAGAATTAGTCATTTCTCTAAGGACCACTGTTTCCTTTTTTTTTTTTTTTTTTTTGAGAATAGTATTAGAAACCAAAATCTAGGCACTAGATGTGTTCATTGCTACCGAGGTGTCATTGCTTCTAGGACATTCAGCTGACAAAACAAGAAGATATGACTGGGTATACTAATCTATGTATACACACATATCTATAAATATTTCTGTATATAACCATCTGTATCTGTATTAAGCTAAACGTGTTTCATACTGAGGTTTCTAACTCTAGTCGTTTATCACATGGATCATTCTAGTGTTCCCCCTTTGTTTACCTGTAAGCTTTTTACTCCAACATTGAGAAATCTGGTTCCCATCATCAACCATTTACTTAAGGTATAATTCCAGTATACATGTAAATTGCTACATGTGTCAGCACAGGGACTGACTTTATCAAATTGAGTACAATTCTTACATATAGTTCTTTTTGCCTTTAGTCTTCCAGAATCCACTAATTTCCAAAGTTACTTAGCTTCTTCTTCCAACCACCCACCTTGAGTGAAGTTGCTTCATATATTTGCAACATAGTTAGATTATTTTGTCACATTATGCATTTCATCTGGGGATCTTCCAACCTCCTAATGACTTCCAAAATTTATATACATTAAAGTTTACTCACAGTTCTTTAAAGTTTTATGAGTGTTGACAAACGTTTAATTCTGTGTATTCAGAATTATAATATCTCACAGAATAGTACACTGCCAATGTAGGCTCATCCTTGGTAAAAAAAAAAATCATTTTGGTGAGTGATGTTTATAATGGGAGAGGCTATGAATTTGTGTGGGCAGGGCATATATGGGAAATCTCCGTACCTTCCAATCAATTTTGTTATAAACCTAAAACTGCTTTAAAAAATAAGTATTTTTAAAAAGATGGAAATAGGAGAATGGGGGGCCAACATGGCAGAGAAGTAGGGGGATCCATACTTCCTGCGTCTCTCAAACAAAGAAGTGCGGAAGCCAAAGGACTTTGAACACCAGAGCCTGGGAGGAAAAGAGACCGAATCTACCAGGAAGAAAATGGGAAAGCTGGAAAAAAGATAGGGCTATTCCAAGGAACAAATCAAAGCCCACCTGGTGGAGGGCCCAAAATATCACTACGAGTAGGGTAATAAAATAACCAAAGTCCCAACAACAGAGAGCAAGTAACAATCTCCGAAAAAACACCTCCTGAAGGGCCAGGCCCTGGACAGTGTATGACCCTCCTTTAATATAGCAGTGCTCGCAGGTGCAGAGCATACAACAAGCTTTTAAAATGCATAAGGGACAGAAAACTAGCCAAAATGACAAAACAGAAGAATTCTCCTCAAAAGAAATTCCAGGAAGTAGCGACAGCTAATGAATTGATCAAAACCAACTTAAGCAATATAACTGAACGAGAATTTAGAATAATAGTTATAAAACTAATTGCTGGGCTTAAAAACATGGAAATAAATAAAACACCCCACACTAATGGCTTCATTGGGGAACTCTACCATATATTTAAAGAAGAAATAATGCCAATTCTAAAAAGAAAAAATTACCAGTTAAAGAGGAGAGAATACTCCCGACATGTTTATTTATTTACTTTGAGTGAGACAGTGGGGGAAGGGCAGAGAGAGAGAGAAAGAGAGGGCAAGAGAGAACCCCAAGTAGGCTCTGCACTGCCAGCACAGAGTCCAACGTGGGGCTCAATCCCATAAACCACGAGATCACAACCTGAGCTGAAATCAAGAACCGAATCTGAGCGGTCAGCACACAGCCTGACTCAGGGCTTGAACCCACAAACCCAAGATCATGACCTGAGCTGAAGTCTGATGCTTAACCAACTGAGCCACCCAGGCGCCCAAAGATGCCAACATTAACCTGTCACCAAAACCAGAAAAAAAGGATATTAAAAGAAAAAAAACCCTAAAGATAAATATCACTTAGGAACATAGAAAAATACTTGACAAGTTTTAGCAAGTAGAATCCATCAATATATAAAAAAAATAATACATCATAAACAAACAGGGTTTATCCCAGGATTATGAGGTTTGCTTAATAATATTTATAAATCAGTTTATGTAACTTTGCTTAATAATATTTATAAATCAGTTTATGTAAATCGCCATATTTACAGACTAAAGAAGAAAAACCATATGACTATATAAAAAGATTTGTAAAAACCACATAAAAAAATCAAACATACATTCTTGGAACAAACTCTAAGCAACCGTGAAGGAACTAGAAGAACCTCCTCAACCAGATAAACAGTGTCTATGAAAAACCTACAGTTAATATTGTATTTAAGGACCAAAGACCAAACACCAGTCTGTATGTTGTTGTAAAGGTAGATAAGATTAGCATTTAAATCAGTAGACTTTGAGAAGAGCAGACTACATCCTAATTGTGGGTGGACTTCATCCAAACAGTTGAAAGCCTCAAGATTAAAAAAAAAGGCTAAGGTCCCCCAAGGAAGAGGAATTCTGTCTCCCTACTCCCTTCAAACTCAAGCTGAAACAATTTCTGCTAGAAATTTTAGCTTGCTGACCTGCCCTGCAGATTTTGGACTTGTCTGCTCCTACAATTACATGAGATAATTTCTTAAAATAAATCTATTTTATAGATGTAGATGTCTATGTGTGTATCTGTCTATCTATCAATCAAGATCTCTCTCTCTCTTTCTGTCTCTCTCTCCACACACACACACACACACACACACACACACACACTCATACACATCCTGTTGGTTCTGTTTCTCTGGCAATACCTGACTGATACACTTAACTGTATGATCAGAAAAAAAACAAAAACAAAAACAAAAATAAAACACATGAATATCTACCCTTACCAGTTCTGTTCAATGTTGTACTGGAGTACTGGCTGAGAAATCAGGCTAGAAAAAGAAATAAAAGGCATATTGACTAGAAAGGAAGAAGTAAAACCGTCTTTATTTTCAGATAACATTATCATCTTTATAGTAAATCCCAACAAATATTCAAAACAAAGCTACTAGAAAAATAAATTTAGCATGGTTGCAGAATGAATGGCCAATATACAAAAATCAATTGCATTTCTACATACTAAGAATGAACAATCAAAAATTGAAAGTAAAAAAGAGACCATGAACAATGGCAAAAAATATTATATACTTGGGGATGAATTTGACAAAAGATATATGCAGGGCCTGAACACTGAAAACTGCAAAACTATGATGAAATAAGTAAGACCTAAATAAATGCAGGGGCACCTGGGTGGCTCAGTCGGTTAAGCATCTGGCTTCGGATCAGGTCATGATCTCACAGTTCGTGGGTCCGAGCCCTGCATCAGGCTCTGTGCTGACAGCTCAGAGCCTGGAGCCTGCTTCGGATTCTGTGTCTCCCCCTCTCTCTGCCCCTCCCCCACTTGTGTTCTATCTCTCAAAAATAAATAAACATTAAAAATTTTTTTAAACAAAGACCTAAATAAATGGAGACATAGACTGTGTTCATGAAATGACTCAGTGATGTTAGGATGTCAGTTATCCCCAAATCAACCTGTAGATTTAACACAATCCCAACCAAAATCTAAACTTCAAGTGTGTTTTCATAATTGGGTAGCTAATTCTGAAATTTTTATGGAAAGTCACTGGACCTAGAATAGCCAAATTAATTCTGAAAAGGAAGAAAAAATGTGAAGAACTCACATTACTTGATCGTAACATTTATTATAAAGCTACGTTAATAAGGTAATGAAATATTGGCATTAAGATTGACATATAGATCAATGAAACAGAAGAGAGTATAGGGGCATCTGGCTGACTCATTCAGTGGAGCATGTGACTCTTGGTCTCAAGGTCATGAGTTCAAGCCCCATGTTGGGTGTAGAGCCTACTCTTAAGGAAAAAGAGATACAGAGTATAGCAGTAGACCCACACATACATAGTCAATTGATTTCCAACAAAGATGCCAAGATAATTTAGTTGGGAAAGGTTAATATTTTCAAAAAATATTGTTTGATGCCGGGATAATTTGATTGACCATATGAAAAGTACAAGAACCTCAATCCTTACCTCATATCAAGTACTAAAACTAACTCAAAATGATTTATATATCTGTCAGTAAAACCTAACACAATAAAATATCCAGTAGAAAATATAAGAGAAAATCAGAGTCAATTTGTATGTGCCAAAGATTTCTTAAGTACAACACAAAACATAAACTTTTATTTAAAAATCAGTATGTTAGAAAGTCATAACATAAGAAATACTTTTAATCTTCAAAAGACCCTGTGAAAACTAAAAGGCAAGCCCCCCAATGGGAGAAAAGATGTGTAAAAAAATTTATCAACAAAATACTTATATCCCACTCCACAAATAATTATTAGAATATGAACGACCCAATTAAAATGGGCAAAACATCTGAACAGATACTTCAGTAAAGAAAATATACGGGTACTAAATAGGCATGTGAAAAGGTATATTCAACATCATTTGTCATTAGGGACATGTAAAACAAAAACACAATGGGAAAAAAACACATGGAGATACTCTTACATGCCCACTAGAATGTGTGAAATTGAAAAAGACTGGTGGGGGTGGCACCAGGGCAGCTCAATGGGACTCTTGATTTTGGCTCAGGTCATGGGCACTGCGACCGATCACATGAACCACAGGTGTTGGTCGAGGATGTGGAGTCAAGGTCGCTCTCATCCACTACAGGTAACAATGTGACATGGTACAGCCTCTTTGCGAAACAGGTTAGCGGTTTTCTAAAAACGTTAAACACATAACTAGCATATGACTCCAAGCTTTTTCTCTTGCTAGCTACCCAAGAAAACTAAAAACATGTGTTCACAGGCCATACAAGAAGGTTCATAGCAGCTTTATCTTTAATAGTCAAAAATTGGGAGAAATACCCAACTCTATATCAACAAGCCAATGAACATGTTGTGATGTATCCATGCATTGTTATACTACTCATCAATGAAAAGCAATGAACTACGGTTGTACACAACACGGATGGACCCTCAGTAATTCTGCTGGATGAGAGCTATACCAAAAATGGCATATAAATACACGATTCAATATTTATAAAATTCTACCAAATGCAACCTACTCAATGGTGACAGAAAGCAGGTTGATCAGCGATTGCTTGGAAACCAGGCCGGGTCAGAGATGTGTAAGAGAGAGGATAATAAAGGGACATGAGTAATGACTGAAGGATAATGAGTACCTTCATTATCTTGATTGTGTTGATGCTTTGTGGATATATACTTACGGCAAAACTCATTAAATTGTGCCCTTTAAAATGTTCCCTTAAATGTGTATACATTTTGCCACAACAAGGATGTTAAACAGGAACCAACACCTCAAGGAAACAATCAAAAAAATTCAGGAGTTGGATGCACAGTGAGAGCCTAATCCCTTCAAGTATCTGATGTCATTAAAAAGGGGTTGCCCTTGTATTAAAAGGGACTACAAAACACAGAATGCAGTGAAATATGCAGTCTTGAATAGGATCCTGGCTATAAAGAACTTTCTTTTGGCAAAAATTGGTAAATTTGAAGACAGACTAATTATTAGATACTAGAAAAGTGTTTATATTAATGTTTTGGGTGTTATAGTATTAACTGACTCCATAATATAATTTTCTTAGTTTTAAGAAGCGTAGGGTGGCATATTTAGGAATTGAATATCAAGATATCCATATTTATTTAAAGTAATTTAGTATTAAAAATAAAATGTTAAGTAAAAAATATTGGGAAAGAGTTTCCTGGGTAGTGTTTTGTGCTGAATGCCTGATTTTCAAGAATAGATTAAAATGGGCCCATGAACAGAAGGTGAGCACTTTAAATGGAGTCTACAGCAATGGGACCTTACGGCCTGGCCTGCTATGCGTCAAAAGAGAGGGCAATACGGCCAACTTTTATTTTATCATCTTTTCTCCTAAAAATAAAAAATAAGGAAAGAGGCTTCTATTGAAAACTTCTCTATTCTCTTTCTTTCATTCCCGTTTCACAGTCTCTGTCATTCTTTTCATCTAGATCTGCTTTCTCACATTAATAGTTACATCAGAAAGGTATCTTTTCCTCTTTTCTCATTCTAGAGTCAAAAAGAATGAATGAATTTAATCATTTATTTAGTCAACAAATATTTACTGAGCACCTACCACAATGGTTCTTTGTGCTTTGTGCATTATAATTGTCTATGGAGTTTTTTGTTTTCTGTTTTGTTTTTTTTTTTTTTTTTTTTTGAGAAACAGAGAGGCAAAGGGAGAGGGAGAGAATTTTTAAATTTATTTTTATTTGAGAGAGAGAGAGAGAGAGAAAAAAAAGTGTAAGTGGGGGAGGGGCAGAGAGAGAATCCCAAGCAGAGCCCAATGCGGGGCTCAAACTCACGAAACGTGAGATCATGACCTGAGCTGAAATCAAGAGTCAGAGGCTTAACTGACTGAGCCACCCAGGCTCCCAGCTGTGGAGTTTTTAAGAAATAAAAATTCCTGAGCCTCACCATTGAAATTTTAACACAGTCTGTTGTGGGACTTAGACAACTGTGTTGAAACAGAACAAACAGAAAACTTCCATAGGTGTCTCTCATTCCTTCCTGGAGTTGGGACCCACTGGCCTAGTAAGTGCCACTCTTGTACTAAGCACTGAAAATAACAGCTCTGGATCAGACAAATACAGTTCCTGACCCCACTGTGCTTGTATTCTTAGCCTCCTATTCATGATTTGGACTTATGATTTTAGGTACCAATGAGACATATCTTCTTGGATATCACATTTTCATACCCTCTCGATATGTCCAAAATGAATTTCATCTGATCCTTAAAAATGGCTTTTCCTGGGGCGCCTGGGTGGCTCAGTCGGTTAAGCGGCCGACTTCGGCTCAGGTCACGATCTCGCGGTCCGTGAGTTCGAGCCCCGCGTCGGGCTCTGTGCTGACAGTCAGAGCCTGGAGCCTGTTTCAGATTCTGTTGTCTCCCTCTCTCTGACTCTCCCCCGTTCATGCTCTGTCTCTCTCTGTCTCAAAAATAAATAAACGTTAAAAAAAAATTAAAAAAAAAATGGCTTTTCCTTTCCAACCATTTGCTCATCAAAAGAATTCAGCCAATATGGGAATTCCTCTTTTTCTGGGCACAGTGTTATGGCTGATGGATAGAAAGTTCCTTCATTGTTAAGGTATCATTATCATTCTAGTTCCCCAGGCTAGATAACTTGGATGGATCTTCCCACTCTCCTCTGTCTTCTATTCCTTAAGTACGTGGTAAGAAGACTTACCATATATTCTCTCAAAATTTCCTTTGCATTTACCTAATACTGTCCATTAGAGAATTTGTTCAGGCCTTTAATTATTGAATACATTTACAGCAACTGAAATCACTTTCTTATATGTGTATGGGGTGACAATACAGTTTAGAAATGCCTTTCCCCAAGAGATAAGATTTGAACTAAGTCTTGAGTGGCTAATAGGAACTAACCTGAAGAAGGAAAGGTGCTCTAGGATGAAGTAATTCCATGAGTGAAGGCATGAAACTTCATAGAATGTGTAGGAAATGTCAGCCGTTCACTAATACTAAGTAACATTTTAAGAAAGGATGTAGCTAAAAAGAAGGCTGAAAAAGTAAGCAGGCACGATATCAAGGAAGGCCTCATATGCTCTCCTAAAGCTGTTCTATTTCATCCTTTATTCTTTAGGCAATATCAAGGTATTGAAGTCTTTAATGCATAGGAGTGACTTTATTATATATGAATCACTATGACTGCAGTGTAGAGATTGGTCCAGAGGAGAAGACCACAGTCAGGTAAACTATTTAGGATACTCTTAGAGTAGTCTAGAGTAAGAGAGGACAAACTATGTCTGTAAAGGGCCAGATAATAAATATTTTAGGCATTTCAGGTCATACAATTTCTTTTGCAGCTACTCAATTCTGCCCATGTAGGGGGAAAGCAACTGTAAATAACATGTAAATGAATGAGCATGACCATGTTCTAATAAAACTTTATGGACACTGACATTTGAATTTTATATAATTTTCACTTGTCAAAAAATACTATTCTTCTTTTAATATTTTCAACCACCCGAAAGTGTAGAAACTATCCTTAGCTTGACAGACATAGAAAACCAGATGGTGGGCCAGATTTGGCCATAGGCCATGCTTTGCTAAACCCTGGTCTAGATGAAAGATATTATAGGACCATTAGGGAAGAGATGGAGAGTCAAGGACATGTTGTATAACTATTAAGAGGTTGAAATTACCAAGACATGATGTTGACATGATGTGGGAAATAGAGAACAGAGGTAAGACAGTTTCTCCCTTGTGCAAGTAAATACACTGGAAAGAGTAGATTCACAAGGAATGTGATAACTTATATTAGGTGTTTTGTGGTTGAACTGTCATATTCCCACTGTCTTCTCTTCTGAAAGTCCTTGCATTCTTTCTCCTAGCTGATCAGATAGGCCTCATCTATTAAGGTCACACGCAAAGCCCCATTTCCTTCCAAAAACCTTTTCTTATCACTATTGCCAACACTGACTTCTTAGAATAAAGAGTAATGTAATGGAAAAAATAATGGATTTAGTATAAAAAAATCTAGCTTCAAGTCTAGGATTTGACATTTACTTCTGTGAGACACTAGGCAAGTTATTTAACCTTTTTGGGACGCCAAGGTGGCTCAGTCAGTTGGGTGACTGACTTTGGCTCAGGTCACAATCTCGTGGTTTGCGGGTTCAAGCCCCACATCAGGCTCTGTGCTGACTTCAGACAGCTCAGAGCCTGGACCCTGCTTTGAGTTCTGTGTCTCCCATCCCCTCCGCCCCTCCCATGCTCATGATCTCTTTGTCTCTCAAGAATAAAATAAAATGTTTAAAAAAAAGATAATTGATCTTCTTGAACACTATTTTCCCCATCTGTGAGTCGAGGTAGTAAAAACTACCTCAGGCTGTTATTTTTTTTAAGTGGCCAAAAATTTTTTGACACTCTTCTCTTTAAGAGATATGGTCTATCTCCCTCCCCTAAACGTGGGTAGGCTTGTGACTGCTTCAACAAAGAGCACAGCCCAAGGGTACTGTGTGATACCCAAAGCTAAGTCAAAAAAGGCCATGCAGATTCAACCTTCTCTGTTGCTTTACTTGAACTTCAGCCCTGGGCTTCCACATTAGAATTTTGACTACTCTGAGGCCACCGTATTGTGAAGAAGGACAAGCCACATGCAGAAGTCACATGTAGTCTGTCTAACTGACAGACCCTCCCAGATGAGACCCCAAACAATAGCCAACATCAAACTGCAAGCCATACAAGTGAGCCATCTTGGACATCCAACCCAACAGAGCCTTGATAAGACTGAAGTACCAGACAACATGTGATAGCAACTGCATACAAAACCCCATGAGGCATGAGGAATAGCCAGCCAAGCCCTGTCCAATTCTGACCCACAGAATTCCTGAGCATTATAAAATGGTTGTTTAATGCCAGTAAGATGTGAGATAATTTATTGCTCAGCAAAAGTAACTGGATTACTACCTCTAAGGATCGTTGTGAGAAATGAGAGTTATATAAAAGAGATTTGTTAACTTTTTACATTTATTTCAGAAAATTGACCTTTATTATGAGTTCACATGCTCTCTTACATTAACAAAAATATGTAAGTCCAAAATAGCATTAAAGAATTTGAACCACTTAGAAATTGGCATCCTTCCCAGTTGAATAACCAATGGTGTTGCAAGAATTAACACCTATTTATTTATTTACTTACTTACTTACTAACTTTCTTACTTACTTGAGTACAGTTGATACACAATGCTAAACTAGCTTCAGGTGTACAAGTTAGTGATTTGACAAGTTCATACATTATGCTGGGTTCCCCACAAGTGTAGCTAACATCTGTCTTATTATATCACTATCACAACACTATTGACAGTATTCTTTATGCTCTGCTTTTTATTTCTGTGACTTGCTCATTCCAAATCCAAAGCCCTGTATCTCCCTCTCCTCTTTCTCTCATATTGCCAAACTCCCCATCCTCTTCTCCTCTGGCAACCATCAGTTTGTTATCTGTATTTATAGTTCTGATTCTGCTTTTTGTTTGCTCACTCTTTTTTTTTTTAGACAGAGAGAGAGGGTTCAAATGAGTGAGTGGCAGAGAGAAAGAGAGAGAATCCCAGGAGGGGCAAAGAAAGAGAGAGGGAATCCCAGGAGGGGCAGAGAAGACAGAGAGAGGGAGAGAGAGAGAAAGCGGGGCTCATCCAAAGTGGGGCTCATGTTCACCTGAAGCAGGACTTATATTCACCCAATGTGGGACTCAAACTCACAGACAGTGAGATCATGACCTGAGCTAAAGTCAGATACTTAATGACTGACCAACCTAGGCACCCCCTCACTCATTTTTTTAAATTCCATTTATGAGTGGAATCAAATGGTAGTTGTCTTTCTCAGTTTGATTTATTTAACTTAGCATAAAACCCTCTAGATTCATCCATGGCATGATCTCATCCTTTTTATGGTTGTGCAATATTCCACTGTGTATATATACCACTTTTCCTTATCCATTTGTCTATTGATGGATGAAGGTTGCTTCCATGTCTTGGCTATTATTATAAGTAGTGCTTCAATAAACATGGAGTCCTTATATCTTTTCAAGTTAGTGGGGTTTTTTTTTCCCTGGGTAAATACCCAATAGTGGAATTATTCTAGCATATGGTATTTCTCCTTTTAATTTTTTGAGGAATCTCCATCCTGTTTTCCACAGTGGCTGTATCAATTTAAACTCCCACCAACAGTGCGTGAGCATTCCTTTTTCTTTACATCCTTGCCGACACTCGTTTCTTCGCTTCTTGATTTTAGCCATTTTAACAGGCATGGGTCGATATCTCACTGTAGTTTTGGTTTGCATTTTCCCTAATAAGTGACGTTGAGCATCTTTTCATGTTTGTTTGCCATCTGTATGTCTTCTTTGGAAAAATGTCTATTCAGGTCCTCTGCCCATTGTTTAATTGGATTATTTGCTTTTTGGTGTTGAGTTGTATGAGTTTTTATGTTTTTTGGATATTAACCCCTTACTGGATAAATAATTTGCAAATATCTTCTCCCATTCACTGGGCTGTCTTTTAGTTTCATGTATTGTTTCCTTTCCTATGCAAAAGCTTTTGATTTTGATGTAGTCCGAATAATTTATTTTTGTTTTTGTTTCCCTTGTCTTAGGAGACATACCTAGGAAAATGTTGCTATGGCTGATGTCAGAAAAATTACTCGGGTGCCTGGGTGGCTCAGTCAGTTAAGCATCTGACTTTGGCTCAAGTCATGATCTCACAGCTTGTGAGTTTGAGCCTTGCACTGCTGCTTTGGATCCACTGTCTCCCTTTCTCTCTGGCCCTCCCCAACTCATGCACGTGTTCTCTCTCTCTTTCTCTCTCTCTCAAAAATAAATAAACATTTAAAAAAAAAGAAAAATTACTGCCTGTGCTCTCTTCTAGGATTTTTACGCTTTTGGGTCTCACATTTATGTCCTTAATCTGTTTTGAGTTTATTTTTGTGTGTAATATTAGAAAGTAATCCAGGTTCATTCTTTTATACGTACCTATTCAGTTTTCCCAGCACTATTTATTGAGAAGACTCTATTTTCCCCATTGCATATTTTTGCCTCTTTTGTCATATGTATATATATATGGCTTTATTTCCGGGGTCTCTATCCTGTTCCATTGATCTATGTGTCAGTTTTTGAGCCAATACCATATTGTTATGATTACTATAGCTTTGTAGTATATTTTGAAATATGGAATTGTGATACCTCTAATCTGTTCTTCTTTCTCAGGATTGCTTTGGCTATATGGGATCTTCTGTGGTTTCAATACACGGTTTAGTATTATTTGTTCTAGTTCTGTGAAAATACTGTTGGTATTTTCATAGGAATGGCATTGAACCACTAGATTGTTTGGGGTAATATGGACATTTGATAACATTAATTCTTCCAATCCATGAGCATGAGATATTTTTCCATTTGGTTGTATCATCTTTAATTTCTTTCATCAGACTTTTATAGTTTTCAGAGTACAGGTCTTTCACCTTTTTGGTTAAGTTTATTCCTAAGTATTTTATTCTTTTTTTTGTGCAATTGCAAATGGTGTTGTTGTTGTTTTTTTAAATTTCTCTGTAACTTTGTTGTTAATGTATGGAAACACTGCAGATTTGTGGGTATTAATTTTGTATCCTGCCATTTTACTGAATTTGTTTATTCTAGTAGTTTTTTGATGGAATCTTTAGGATTTTCTATGTATAGTGTCACGTCTGAGAATAGTGACAGTTTAACTTCTTCTTTACCAGTATGGATGCCTCTTACTTTTTTTTCTTGTCTGATTGCTGTGGCTAGGACTTCTAGTACTATGTTGAATACAAGTGGTGTGAGTGAACATCCTTGTCTTGTTCCTGGCCTTAGAGGGAAAGCTCTCAGTTTTTCACCATTGAGGATGATGTTAGCTGTGGATTTTTCACATATGGTCTTTATTATATTGAGGCATGTTCCCTCTAACTCCATTTTGTTTAAAGTTTTGGTCATAAATAGATGTTGAATTTTGTCAAATGTTGTTCCTGAGATGATCATATGATTTTTTTCTTTCAAGTTTTTATTTAAATTCCAGTTAGTTAACATACAGTGTAATATTAGTTTCAGGTGTAGACTTTAGCTATTCATCACTTACATACAACACCCAGTGCTCATCACAAGTGCCCTCCTTAATACCCATCACCAATTTAACCCATCCCCCTACCCAGTTCCCCTCCACCAACCCACAGTTTGTTATCTATAGTTAAGAGTCCGTTTTATGGTTTGCCTCCCTTTTTTCCCCTGTGTTCATCTGTTTTGTTTCTTAAATTCCATAAATGGGTGAAATCATAAGGTATTTGTCTTTCTCTGACTTATTTTGCTTACATAATACTCTCTAGCTCCAGCGACATCACTGCAAATGGCAAGATTTCATTTTTTTAATTGTGTGTGTGTGTGTATATATAACTGTATTTTATTGTATTATTTTATTTATTTGTTTTTTAAAGACAGAAAGAGACAGAGCATGAGCAGGGGAGGGACAGATAGAGAGGGAGACACAGAATCTGAAGCAGGCTCCAGGCTCCGAGCTGTCAGCACAGAGCCTGATGCAGGGGTGGAACTCATGAACCGTGAGATCATGACCTGAGCCAAAGTTGGACGTTTAACCGACTGAGCCACCCAGGTGCCCCTATAACTGTATTTTAAAAAATACATTGGGGCACCTGGGTAGCTCACTTGTTGAGTGTCTGATTTTGGCTCAGGTCATGATCTAATGGTTTGTGGGTTCCAGCCCCATGTTGGGCTCTGTGCTGACAGCTCGGAGCCTGGAGCCTGCTTCAGATTGTGTGTGTGTGTGTGTGTCTCTCTCTCCCCCTCTCTCTGCCCCTCCCCCACTTGCACGCATGCGCTCTCTCTCAAAAATAAATAAACATTAAAAAGTACATTAAAAGAGAGCAATGCATTAACACCAATAGCAATTATCTCAAGATGGCATTCATATAGAAGATTTTGTGGGTTTTTTTTAATGTTTATTTTCGAGACAGAGAGCATGAGCAGACGAGGTGCAGAGAGAGAGGGGGACAGAGGACCCAAAGTAGGCTCCATGCTGACAGCAGAGAGCCCAATATGGGGCTTGAGCCACGAGATCATGACCCAAGCTGAAGTTGGATGCTCAACTGACTGAGCCACCTAGTCGTCCCATTACCTCTTCTTTAAATGTCTGGTGAATTCATCTGGTCCTGGACTTGTATCTTTTTTTGTAGTTTTTTGATTACTGATTCAATTTTGTTACTTGTAATTGGTCTATTCTGCTTTTCTATTTCTTCCTGGTTCCATTTTGGAAGATCGTATGTTTCTATGAATGTACACATTTCTTCAAGACTGACCACTTTGTTGGCATATAATTTTTCATAATATTCTCTTATAATCCTTTGTGTCTGTGTGGTATTGGTTCTTACTGATCTCTCATTTCTTTTTTTAAGTTTATTTCTTTATTTTCGGAGGTGTAGGGAGGCAGAGAGAGAGAGAGAGAGAGAGAGAGAGAGAGAATGAGTGGGGGAGGGGCAGAGAGAGAGGGAGAGAGAGAATCCCAAGCAGGATCCATGCTGTCAGCATGGAGCAGGATGTGGGGCTTGAACTCATGAACTGTGAGATCATGACCTGAGCTGAAATCAAGAGTCAGATACTTAACCAACTGAGCTACCCAGGTGCCCCTCTCTCATTTCTGATTTTACTTATTTGGATTCCTACCCCTTTTTTCCTGATGAGTCCTGGCAAAGGGTTTGTCCATTTTTTTTTTAATCTTTTCAATAAACCAGCTTTTGGTTTCTTTGATTTTTTTTTCCTCTTTTTTTTTTCTGTTAGCTCCCACCCCTGGTGCTCCCTTGCACCCCAGGCTTTGGTTTGTTTGCTTGCTTTTTTAAATCTCTATGTCATTTATTTCTAGTTTGATCTCATCATTTCCTTTCTTCTACTCACCTTGTGTTTTGTTTGTTCTCCTTTTTGTAGTTCCTTTAAGTGTAAGGTTAGATTATTTGATTTTTTTCTTGTTTCTTGATATAGGCCTGTATTGCTCTATACTTCCCTCTAAAAAACTGCTTTTGCTGTGTCCTAGAGATCTTGGACTATTGTGTTCTTGTTTTCACTTGTCTCCATGTAATTTTTTATTTTTTCTTTGATTGCTTCAATGACTCATTGGTTGTTTACCATCACGTTTAGTCTCCACATGTCTGTGTTTTTCCCATTTTTTTCTTGTGATTTATTTCTAGTTTCATACTGCATTTGGAAAAGATGCATGGTATGACTTCAATCTTCTCCAATTTATTGAGGCTTGTTTTATGGATTAATATGTGATCTATTCTAGAGAATGTTTCCATATGCACTTAAAAAGAATGTGTATTCTGCTGTTTTGGGATGGAATGTTCTGTATATATCTGTTATGTCCACCTCGTCCAATGTGTCATTCAAAAACATTGTTTCCTTATTGGTTTTCTGCCTGGATAATCTATCCATTGATGTAAGTGGAGTGCTAAAGTCCCCTACTATTATTATATTGCCATCAGTTTCTCTCTTTATGTCTGTTAGTATTGGCTTTATGTATTTAGGTGGTCCAGTTTTGGGTGCATAGATATTTACAGTTGTTATATTCTCTTGTTGGATTAATCCCTTTATCATTATGTAATGCCCTTCTTTGTATCTTTTTGCATTCTTTGTTTTAAAGTCTATTTTATCTGATGGAAGCATTGCTACCACAGCTTTTCCCTTTTCTCGCTTCCATTTGCATGGTGAATGTTTTTCCACTCCTTCACTTTCAGTAATATGTGTCTTTTAGGTCTGAGGTGAGGTGTCACTTACAGGAGGCATATCGATGGGTCTTGTTTTTCTTTCTTTTTTTAGTTTATTTTCATTTATTTTGAGAGAGAGAGTGCATGAGCTGGGGTGGGGGGCAGAGAAAGAGGGAGAGAGAGAAACCCAAGCAGGCTCTGCACTGTCAGCACAGAACCCGACATGGGGCTTGAACTCATGAACCCATGAGATCACGACTTAAGCCGAAATCAAGAGTTGGATGCTTAACCGACTGGGCCACCAAGGTGCCCCAAGATGGGTCTTGGTTTTCTTATCCATTCTTCCACTCTTTGTCTTTTGACTGGAGCATTTAGGACATTTAAATTTAAAGTAATTACTAATAGGTATGTACTTATTGCCTTTTTAAAAATTTGTTTTCTGGTTATTTTGTAGTTCTTATTCCTTTATTCTTCTTCTCTTGCTCTCTTTCTTAGTGATCAATGAGTATCTACAGTGTTTTGTTGGCTTTCTTTATTTTTTGTGTATTTATCATAGATTTGGGGTTTGTGGTTATCATGAGGCTCATTTATAACATACCAAGTAAATAGCAGTCCATATTAATTTGATGGTCATTTAAGTTCAAACACATTAAAAAATTTCTTTTACTCTCTTTTCCACATTTTATGTACATGTTGTCATACTTTACATCTTTTTATTCATATTTTTCTTATGTCAATTATGGTTATTTCTTTTCCACTTAAAGAAGTCCCTTTAAGATTTCTTGTAAGGCTGCTTTAGTGGTGATAAACTCCTTTATCTTTTGTTTGTCTGGGAAACTATTGATCTCTCCTTCAAATATGAATGAAAATCTTGGCTGGTAGAGTATTCTTGGCTGTAGTTTTTTTTTTTTCATTTTAGTACTTTGAATATATCATGCCCCTCCCTTCTGACTAGCAAAATTTGATGATTTTTCTGCTGAAAAATAGCTTTATAGGTTTTCCCTTGTAGGTAACTTTTCTCTTTTGCTGCTTTTAAGATTCTTTATCTTTAAACTTTGACATTTTAATTATTATATGCTGTGGTGTGGGTCTCCTTGGTTCATCTTGTTTGGAACTCTCTGTGCTTCTTGAACTTGGCTGTCTATTTTCCTCCTTAGGTCAGTTTTCAGTTATTATTTCTTCAAATAAGTTTTCTACACCTTTCACTCCTTTTCTTCTTCTGGGACCCCTATAAAGTAAATGTTTGCTTGATGTTGTTGAGGAGATCCCTTAATCTATCCCCATTTCTTAAAGTTTATTTATTTAAGTAATCTTTATACCCAATGTGGGGCTCGAACTCATGGCCCCCAGATGAAGAGCTGCATGGTGCACTGACTGAGCCGGCAGGTGCCCTTATCTTCATTAAAAAAAATTATTTTCACACTGTGCTGTTCAGCTTGTGTGCTTTCCATTACCCTGTCTTCTAGATTGCTGATACATTCTTCTTTATCCTCTAATCTACTGTTCATTCCCTCTAGTGTGTTTTGTAAATTTCAGTTATTGTGTTCTTCAGCTCTGATTGATTCTTTTTAATATTTTTCATGTCTTTATTGAAGGGCTCACAGTGTTCTTCCATTCTTTTCTCCAGCCTGGTGAGTGTGTTTATGATCATTACTTTAAATTCTTTATCAGGCATGTTGCCTATCTTGATTTCATTTAATTTTTTCACCGAGGTTTTTTTCTTATTTTTTTTCTTTTAGAGTATATTTCTCTGTCTCCCCAGTTTGCTTGACTTTCTGCGTTTGTTTCTATGGATTAGGCAAAATGGCTGCTTCTAAAGTTGAAGGAGTGGTCCTGTGTATGTTGTCCCCTATGCAGACTTTATGTACTTGGTGACTTCTACTGGCTGGCTGGAGCTGTGCTTGTATATGCTACTGTTTTAAACCATGGGGTGTCTTCATATGTCACGTTCTCTTGCCATTCTCTCTTTGATTGTTCAGCAGCTGTTCAGTCAGCCCTCAGTTCTTCCTTAGGAGGAATTGTCCTATTAATAGGTGTAATTTGGTGTGTTCTGTGGAGGAGGTGAGTTCACAGTCTTCTTATGTTGCTATCTTGAATTGGAACTCAAGGTTTGTTAAATTTTAAGTATTGTGAGTATATAAGTCATTCTTTAATATCTACCACATTTATTGTTAATAAATAAATAATATTTCATAAGTCAAAAAAATCATATATCAGTTGGTCATGATCGTTTCCTACATATTAGTTTTGTCTTCCCAATTATATTGTGAACTCATAACAGCAGAGTTTAGGTCTGATAATACCTTTGTGTCACTGGAAGCCATTAGAATAGAGCTGGGTACAGAATCAACAAAAACTTTTGGAAAGATTGTTGTCCTATATGTAGTTTTGAAAGAATTCAGCAAAACTAGTTTGATGTATTTCCAAAGAATCTATTTTAGTTTAAATAATTCCATTATCCAAAATCTGGTCACAGGCATTTTCTCATATATGATTATTTGTTGTTAAGGTTGGCTCAATTATTCGACTAAGTCTTACTTTAATTGATAAAAAAAAATAAGTTTAACCAGATGGCCTATCTCAATCATTTGCCTTTTTAAAGGAAAAGTTATACCTCAGCACATAAACTATCTGAACAGCTAATTCCTTTTGCAGTTCTTCCTTTTAGGCATTCTAATTAAGTTTCTAAAGTAGTGCAATATAAAATAATCAGTGAAAACCAAAAAAAAAGGTCATTAAGATTTTTAATTCCTTTCTTAACTTTTATTCTTAAATTCCCGCCCCACCTCCCATGAACTCTCTATTTTTCCTTTCAATTTTTCTTCATCCTCTCCTTGGGAGTTTAAACTCCTACAGCAATTTATTCAACTTTTATTTCTATATGAGCCAGATGAAAAACTGCAAATAAGTGCAAACCACTGCAAATATTAAGTTGGAGGAAAACATTAATTCCATTGGAAGCTTGACTGCATCCACATTTGACTTGTGATTTAATTTCAACTAGGTCTTTCCTGATGCTCAGCAATTCCTCATCCTATTTCTTATTTTACATTGACTTTGTACCACCTTATCCACAGCTGTTGTTCTAAACCTCTCCACTCTCCTGCCAGGCTACTAGAAGAAAGTGACATTGCCACTTTACTTAGATGGACGTAATCCAGAGCAAGCTCCTTCATTTTCTTACTTTAATTCACAATCTCCCCATATGTTCACGCATTTTTATTATTTTTCTTGACTATCTCAAAGCAAGAGCAGCTCCTCTTCCATTCTGCGACTAATCTCCCCATTGGTGACATGGAATCTATTCTTGCCCCTTCTAGAAACTTACTTTATCAATTATCAGTTCTGGTATTTTCAGTCTCTGGCCATTGGCTGCTTTTCTTTCTCTTAAAAGCATGCTAAGATTTCCTGATCCCCCCTGCACCACTTTTTTTTTATTTTAGAGACAGAGAGAGAGTGCAGGGGAGAGGGATAGAGAGGGAGACAGAGAGAATCTCAAACAGTCTCCATGCTCAATGCAGAGCCCAACATGGGGCTTTATCTCATGACCCTGAGATCATGACCTGAGCTGAAATCAGGAGTCAGATGCTCAACCGACTGAGCCACCCAGGCGCCCCTTCCTGATCCTTAAATAGACTTTGCCTTTCCTAACACTCTGAGCTACCATTTTGTTTTTCCATTAAACAGAAATTTGGGAGACATCCACCAGAACAAATAGACTGGTCCCTGTACTTTTAAGCCAGTCTAACCCATTCAGGCCCTGCGTGTACCAAGTAATAGTAGGAGAAGGCTTAACACTTCTTAAGTAATAGTGAAGGCAATCCCATAATTCTCATATTTGCCCCTTCTCCACTCTATCTCTGCCTGACTTTTAACCTGGGCCTTTTCTCCCACTTTAAGTCCTATTTCTGCCCTGTGGACTGAAAAGCTTTTATTTTATCCCTGGCTATCTCTAAGAAACCTCTCTAACTCTTCTCTTTCTTTCTGCAGTAGGATTCTGCAAAGCAACTCCAGGTACCAGTTTCTTTGGTGACCTTCTTTTGAAGAAACTGTTCTGACACAAAGCTGATAAACTAGAATTTCCTAACCACCTGGCCTAAGAGAGAAAAAGTTTCTGGAACATGATCTCTGGTGTTCTGACCTATGTGGTGGTACTCTTACAACAAGCTTTTGAGGTAGGAACCATCCTGGTCTCAGTTTTGTATAGAAGGAAACTAAGTCACAGAATTACTAATGTCCTTGCTCAAGGTCCTGCACAGCTTCTTGAGAGAACAGGGAGTCTAAACTGCCAGGCTGTCCCTAGAAACTACGCTCTTCAGGCAAACTTCTCTAAGGAGTTTGTACACAGTTTAAAGAAGAGCTCTTAACTGCTTCAATCGTCACTTAATATGATTCTTCCAATACTGTAGAACGGCTCTTGGGAGCCTCATGTTGAAAGAAGAAAATGACTGATAATCAAGTCAAGATCTAACTGGCTTGCCTCTTCTACTGATTGAATTTCATAATCGATAGTCTCAAGTGATTCCAACGTAGCTAAGCACGCCAACCACAAATGAAGTCACGAGCAGATGATATTCACCGTGTGGTGCAAGGATTTTAAGTGTCAAGAACAACGATTTAAGGATAATCACTAAATTTTAAACTTGACAAACTTCACCCGCAAATTAGATGTATTTAAATGGCTATGCAAATAACTGGCGTCTTTCTTAAGAAATTGTTAGTTAATGTGCAAATTAGCCCCTGATAAAATTGGACATACATCTACTGATTAAAAGAGCCCTTCTGCAAAGGCAATATGGTGAATAGCTAAAAGAATGAGCCCAAGAGACTGTAGAAAGATTTCCACTACTCTATTAAGTTCATAAAAGGTAATTCATAGCCAAAGGAAGGCCCATTTAGTAGTTTCCCAAAGAAAGATGAGTTAGGAATTTCCGGACTCAGTCAAATCAATCCCCTAAACTTATATGGCACTTTACATTGTATAAAGCATTTTTCTTCCCATCATTACAATTGAGGCTTTCAATTCCACTAGGGCAGACAAGCTCTCCAGGAAATTTTGTTCCCATTTTAAAAATTTATTTCCTTTTCTGTCTTGGCCTTCAGAAAGCCTAGAGATAAACTGAATGATCAAGAGTAAAAATAGGTGCAACTTTGTATTTCTTACTTATATATTATTCTGACCTTTCTTCCTTCCTGTTTATTTAAAAAACTATTTAGTTGCTTTAAATGTCTTGATTATAAGCTTCCGCAAGTTCTTTATGAAGAACTGGGGGGGGGGGGGGGGTATAAATTTCAAATAAATAAAAATTGATAAATCCCCTTCCTAGCAAAATGGTAGGCCCAAAGCCTGATTACCAAGGGCACAAAACCCAATCTAGCCCCAAAGTGCTTCCATCAAGAGTCCTGCTATTTCACACCATCGTAGAAGACATCCCAGAGCAGCATAATATGATGTACAAAGTAATATGCGCTTAACATTTATTAAGATAAATTCATAATTCACATATTGTCCTGCCACTGGTTTTCTTAGCTATCGCCACATCACGAACATATTTCCATGTAAGTGCAGTATATAGAAATCTACATTATTGTTGAAGTGGATTTGTAGTATTTAATTTTATGGATGATTAAATTTTTAACTCACCATTAATAGGCCTTTACAAGAAAGGTGGAACATATTGTTATAATATTGTTTGCACTTAAAAAAAAATCCGTATGGGGGCACCCGGGTAGCTCAGTCGGTTGAGCGCCGGACTTCGGCTCAGGTCATGACCTCACCGTTCGTGGGTTCGAGCCCCGCGCCGGGCTCTGTGTTGACGGCTCAGAGCCTGGAGCCTGCTTCGAATTCGGATTCTCCCTCTCTCTCTGCCTCTCCCCTGCTCACGTTCTGTCTCTCTCTCTCTCAAAAACAAATAGACAATTAAAAAAAAAATAAATGAATAAATAGATAAATAAATGTAATTTAAAAATCCGTATTTCCTGCTCCCATCTTTACTCATCTTCCTATTTGGCATTTTCAGGGGTTTTATATTAACTTTGAGACATGATGCTATGTGAAATAAGCCAGCCAAAGACAAATACTGTATGATCTTCTTTATATGTAGAGTCTAAACAAGCCAAACTCAGTAGCAACAGTGAGGAGATCGGTGCCTGCCAGTGGCTGCAAGAGGGGAGAAATGAGATGTTTGTCAGAGGGTTTTAAGATGAATAGACTCTGGGGATCTAATGTACAGGATGGCGATTGTTGACCCTTGAACAACACAGGTTTGAACTGTGTGGGTCCACTTACATGTGGATTTTTAAAAGCAAATACAGCACGGTACTGTACATGTGTTTTCATGATTTTCTTAAGTTTTCTTCTCTCTAGCTTACTTCATTACAATAATACAGTATATACTCCATATACAAAATATGTGTGAATCACCTATGTCATTAGTAAGGCTTCTGGTCCACAGCAGGCTATCCGTCGTTAAGTTTGGGAGAAGTCAAAAGTTAAGTGTGGATTTTCAACTGGGCAGGGGGTCAGCACCCCAACCCCTGTGTTGTTCAAGGGCCAACTGTAGTTAATAATACTGTATTGTACACTTGAAAGTTGCTGAGGGTAGATTTTAAAGGTTCTCACCACCACCACCACAAGAAGTAATTAGGTGAGGTGATATATGTGCTAACTAACCTTATTATGGTGATTATTTTGCCAAATCTACATATATCAAGTCATCACGTTGTGCATGTTCAACTTTTCCTGTGTAAGCTCTTTAAAAGTCCAACTTCTCAAAATCAATTGAACAACAATCCGCTAGTTCCTATTTTTACAGCAGAGGAAGGAAAACTGTAAATCCTTGCAGAGTCAGAAGAAATAACAACCTATCAAAAAGTAAATTACAACTTTACATTAATGCGACTCATCAGGTAATTACAATCATTTAAATATAGCAGGATTATAAAAGTGGTCTTAAATGTCATGAAACAAACTAAAGATTCTTTTTCTTTGTGTGAGAAAGAAAAAAGGAATATCACGGCAAACTGAATTATCTTGAGAGTAGGACATCCGTTTAGTACTCTCAAACACAGAGCTATGTTCCTTTAGGCAACCACATACTTAACATCCAAACAGGAATATCTTTTTTTTTAGGAACATTTTTGATAGTGAAAAGGAGCACTAAAAATAATCACAGGTCATAAACCAGGATATATGGTCATCCTAATACTGTTTGATATATTAGAAATATTAAACCTGAGTTTTTGTTATGGTTAAAAAATAAATCCTAGTAGAAAAGTCTAGTGAATTGTTAAAAATAAGTGTTTGGAGTTCTGAAGGAAGATCAGACTAGAGGTATTTTTAGGAGTCATTTCTTTTTTTTTTTTAATGTTTATTTACTTTTGAGAGAGAGAGAGAGAGAGAGAGAGAGAGAGCGTGCTCAGGGGAGGGGCAGAGAGAGAGGGAGACACAGAATCCGAAGCAGGCTCCAGGCTCCGAGCTGTCAGCACAGAGCCCGACGTGGGGCTCGAACCCACAGACGGTGAGATCATGACCTGAGCTGAAGTTGGACGCTTAATAGATTGAGCCACCCAGGCATACCAGGAGTCATTTCTATGGCATAGAAAAAATGGGAATTTTCAGATAACATATAAAACCCTAGGGTTGAGACCATCAAGGAGTGAGGGTAAACGGAGAAGAGAAGATGACCAATGGTTTGAGTGTAGAGGCTCTCCTTTGTTTATTAGTAAGATAAATGAGGAGAAATCAGTAAAGAAGAAGAGGTAAACGATGAGGTCGGAGGCTGTACCCCTGACGTCAAGTGAACAAAGTCATGGAGGTCCAGTTAATGGAGGAAGGGGTAATTGTGTCACATAAAATGAAACCTGACAACGAACCATTGAACTTAGCATTGTGATACCCACTAGTGACTTTGACAGGCACTGTTTCAGTGCAGTGATGGTAACAAATGCCTGAATAGAGGAAGTTCAAAGAAGAATAGGAGGAGAAGTAGGGAGAAAGTGTTGATAACTCTTTCATTTTTTTTAAAGGTCTTTTTAATCTTTTTAATGTTTATTTATTTTTGAGACAGAGAGAGACAGAGCATGAACGGGGGAGGGTCAGAGAGAGGGAGACACAGAATCGGAAGCAGGCTCCAGGCTCCGAGCCGTCAGCCCAGAGCCCGACGCGGGGCTCAAACTCACGGACCACGAGATCATGACCTGAGCTGAAGTCGGACGCTCAACCGACTGAGCCACCCAGGCGCCCCAACTCTTTCAAAGAGATCTCAAGTGGAGGAGAGAGGGGGCGTCTGACTGGCTCAGACGGTGCAGCGTATGACTCTTGATCTCAGGGTTGTAAATTTGAATCCCACATTGGATGTAGAGATGACTTAAAAAAAGATCTCAAGGAATAAATAACTGAAGTGGAGGAGAGAAATGAAGCAGTAGCTTAAGGGGGTTGTAGGGGTTAAGGGAAGGTGTGTGTGTGTGTGTGTGTGTGTGTGTGTGTGTGTGTGTTGAACAATGGGAGAAACAAGAGCATATTGACTGACCAGGAATTCTCCCCTAGAGAATGAAAATGGATGCAAGTGAGAAAGGGGAGACGTGCTGGCGATGTGTATTGAGTCGTGTGTCGAGACGTGCACTTGAGTTGGTACACAGTGATGGTGCTGTTGCCCCCAGACGGGAACATGAGAAGTTCACAGCTGGCAAGAAGGTGGGGCACAGGGGTAAACACGCCAGGAGGTGGTAGACGCGGGAAGCATATGAGGAAACTCAGTTTGGATCCCTTCTGTCTCCTCGGTGAAAGAGGCAGCAGTGTTGTTAGACGAGCGTGGGGGCGAAGGGGGTCTGGGGACGTGAGGCGAGAGCGAGGGGTGAGTGGACTGTGTCACGACGAGGACCTGCATGGATGTGGTGCCGTGGATTTAAAGCGAGCAACAGCTTGGGCCATGTTCGGCTCCGGAACAAGAAATGTATGAATTCCACACGAAGAAAAACTTTCACGTGGTGGGACACGGTAGGTTCAGATTCCTGTAGCGTTTTTTTTTTTTTTTTTTTCCTTAACATATTGCCTACGATACTGAAGTGTCTAATTCAATTGTTTTAAAAGACCCATGCTTGAAAGCTTCCGCTTTTGTGGGGACATTTCCCTCCTGTTCATTTATGTTGGTTTCACTCGTAAAGTCTGAAGAGTTTCCTTCACTACCTGGCTAATTTTGATCACAAATTCGTACTTCAGAATGAGGCAATAGGGGTGCCAGCATGGCTCCGTTGGTGAAGTGTCCAACTCTTGATTTTGGCCCAGGTCATGATCTCCCCGTTCGTGAGTTTGAGTCCCGCATGGGGCTCCACGCTGGGTGTGGGGCCTGTTTGGGATTCTCTCCGTCCCTCTCTCTGCTCCTCCCCTGGTAGCACGCACACTCTCGCTCTCTCAAAACATAAATAAAACAAAGAAAAGAAAAGAAGGAGGCAGTAAATATGCAATAGATAAGCTACCTAAGAACATTACGCTTTGGGTGGTACTTTTTGTCGGTCAGTCTCACTTCAGACTGAGCGGACTCGGGGACGGCCACCCTGCCAGAGTGGGCAGTGGCTCTGTTACCAGTGGGAGAGTCTGCATTGTGCGGATGGAGGTCTCGGTTCTCGGACTCCCCATGAGGAGATTTAGGCGAGGATCTGCGTGAATCACGACAGCCACAAGGAGACTGGCAAGCACAGGACGGTTTAGTAAAGCAACGATACACTCTCCAGGTGGGGGAGCGGGCAGGCCCAGAGGCAGCCATTGCTCTGAGGCTACCGGGATCCTTTCCTTTTATGTGAACAGTCTCGCATCACGGATAGGGTGGTCTCTAATGGAGACCATTCCAATCATTGGGGGACTCCTCCCACCGGTCAGGAAAGGGAAGGTTTGGACCCTACAAAGTTTGTACTGGAACTGTCATGGCAGCCCCTCCCCACGTGGGGGGCTATGACTACAATGCAAATGCATTATAAGGAGTCCAGGGGTTACTCTGGGGCAGAGGTGGAAGAGGAGAGCACATGCGCTGCACCTGTGACTCTTGGTCTGTCAGCCGCAGGGTCTTGGAAGCCACAAGGTCACAACGTTGTGCCACACTGGCTTCTAACGTGTAACCTATTTATCACTGTCCTTGCCTCCAGCTCCTGTCTCCATCGTTCCCCCCTCAAGGACTTCGGGGTCTGCCTCTGGGTGTTCGTTTCGCTGCTCATATGTAGTTTCTACCTAACAGTTCATTCTAGATCAGGACTCCTTTATTTTTGTTAAGCTTTTTTTTTTAAGTTTATTTATTTATTTTGAAAGAGAGAGAGAGAGAGAGAATGCATGCGTGTGTGTGTGTGTGTGTGTGTGTGCGCACGCGCGGGGAGGGGCAGAGAGAGGGAGAGAGAGAATCCCAAGCAGGCTCCACGCTGTTAGCTAGGAGCCCAACGCAGGGCTCCAACTCATGAACTGTGAGATCATGACCAAGAGCTAAAACCAAGAGTCTGACGCTTTATCCACTGAGCCACCCAGGTGCCCTCTCCATCAGGACTTCTTAATCCTGGCTGCACATCAGAATCATTTTCAGAGATATTACAATCAATGCTGGCTTTTCCTCCCAGAGATTCCCATTCAAGTACTCTCTTCCACGAAAGAATGCATATTAGAATGCAGACGAGGCGTGCCTGGGTGGCTCAGTCAGTCAAATGTTGCAACTTCCGCTCAGGTCATGATCTCCCTGTCCGTGGGTCCGAGCCCCGCGTCGGGCTCTGTGTCGACAGCTCAGAGCCTGGAGCCCGCTTCGGATTCTGTGTCCCCCTCTCTCTGCCCCTCCCCCACTCCTGCTCTGTCTCACACAGCTGTCTCTCAAAGAAATAAATAAATGGTAAAAAAAAAAAAAAATTAAAATAAAGAATGCCAACGAGTGTGATATAATTAGAAGTAGATCTGCAAATCCTTCCAATTGTTAATAGTGGGCACTTCCCCATTCCTCATGGTTTAGTGTTTCAGATTTTGGACGTCATGTCACACTGTATTGGAGAACTGCCTCTATTCTTTCCATACCATTCCACAGAAATTGTTTATTGTCTTGCTTCTGGGGGGGGGGGGGGTGGGGAGAAGATCCCAAACTTAAAAACAAAGCAAAAATATAATTGTAGGACTTTTTAATATTACATTAGAGTATTTCCTATTGAGTCCATTGGAAGTCAGCCCTCTCTCAGTAAATGCACCTCTATCTGATCACGGCCCAGATGTTCTACAGTGCCTGAAACTGTAGAACACTGAAAAAGTGAAGTGATGTGGGTTTTTTCCCCCGGCCGACAGAGAATATAGTACCAAAGGTTATAGCTTTATTCCCAGAAATAGGATAGGAACCACTTTTGCATCTAAGCCAGCAAGTGTATTTCAATATGTCTGTCCCCAATAATTCTACAAGTCCAAGTTTTCTCAAATCCTTCCGGAGCTAGGCCTATTACTTCTCTGGTTCCTTCAATAATGAATTGAGTAAACGTTTGACACATGCTCACTACCTATTTCTATGAGAATTATGTTTCCAACAATTGGGTTATATGCTTTTGGAGCTGGTCGTTTCACCTAGATGCAATCACCGCCTGAGGAACGCTGGAGCAGAGAGTAACCCTCAGTCAACGAATGTCCTAACAGGAGCCCCTTTTAGGGTCTCATTACCTTTCCTGAATTCCCTGTTCCAGAGCTACTAAGACCAGCTGCTTAGTTTGAGCCTGAGGATAGGCAAACTGGGCAGATTTTCAGAGATCCCACGTGACAAAGTCTGCCTTTAAGGCATGTTTATGTTTTAAAATTAGACTCTACTTTTATATGTTATTACTGTCTGCCGGTTGGAAACTGATAGGACCTGGCGATTACTTTCCAAGGCATCTGAAAGGCTTGTTTTAGGTGCCAGAGGTGGTCTCCAGATTAAGAATTTGGAGGACATCTGTGGTCATCTTCCAGTTTGAAGACCAAAGGCTTAAGCATGGAGTCCCAGCGGTGGCACCAAATTTGTATCTGAAGTTTGCACAATATCAACTGTTGCAGCAAAGTGGTGGTGGACCGGCAGACATATGAAAATGCTTCTTTTGTTTAAGAAATGCTACGGGTTGTTGGCTGCAAATCCCTGCAGGAATGGGAGAGGAGTTAGTGTAGTCAAGTGCTCTTTCTTTGTGAACAATGGCAAACGCCTCTATTTAAAAAACATGCATTGGGGGCACCTGGGTGGCTCAGTCAGTCCAGCCTCTGACTCTTGATTTCGGCCCAGGTCATGATCCCAGGGTTGTGGGATCGAGCCCCGCATCAGGCTCCGCGCTGAGTGTGGAGCCTGCTTGGGATTCTCTCTCTCTCCCTTTACCCCTCTCCCCAGCTCTTTCTCTCTAAAATACAAAAAAAATTAATAATAATACCGGATTAGAATGAGTAATCACACAGTCTCTAAGGGTTCTATTTATTTGTAGAAGTTTTTTTTTTTTTCATTTTTGTCTGGGTTTTGTTCACATGTATATATTGCTCACATGTACATATTTATCCCTGTATTTAGTTTATATTTGTGTATATATATTTGTCCCTATATTTATTTTATATTTGTGTATATGTATTTATCCCTATATGTATGTTATATTTATGTATATATTTATCCCTATATTTATTTTATATTTGTGTATATATTTATCCCTATATTTATTTTATATTTGTGTGTGTCTATGACCTACCCTATGAAAGAGCGGTTTTCACTCTTCCTCACAGAGGGGAAGTTGTTGACAATTTCCAATGATCTGCTTGTGTTTGCAGCCCTATGTATCTGTGAATGGCTTCCTGGGGGGCATTCTTGAAGGTCAATCGGCCATGCAAGTATCCCATTTGTCCATAACACGGGGATATAGACCTCAAAAGACAGATTTAGGCTCAAACAGAAAGAAAATGCAAATTGGTATCGAGCTAACCATTAGTCGTCGTAAGATTGAACTCATGATAATTTCTGTGAATCATTTTTAATACTTGGGAAGTAAATGCAGAATTATATCTGGATCCAAGCTCACATAATATTCCTGATCGAGGTGAATCCCTGGACGCACCAAAACGGTGTGAAAATTTTGGCTTATCAACATTTGTATGTATTCTCCATGATTTCATCACTGTAGAAGATAACACAAGCTGTCTTAGTTTGGGTCCCCCCAAAAGCAAATTCTGAGACAAAGAATTTGCTGGCAAGAAGTTAATTTGGAAGCTGATCTCAGAAAGCACTGTGAAAGAGTGGGGAACTGGGACTCAGTCCCACTGTTCCACTGAGAGCTAAGGAAACTGGAGATTTAATTTATCAGCTCCTTTCATTGGTTGTCTCTCTGAAGTAGCAACTCCAGAGAACGTCTGCTATCCCCACAGACAAGACGAACTTGCTCTAGTGGTGAGAAAATGTCCTTGGCAGAGAGATGCAAACAGCTGTTTGTCCTGACTTCTGGGATACCTGAAAGGTTCACTCAGGTTGTAGCATCAGAACTTCACGTTATGGCTAAATGATGTTTCATTATATGTATACATCACACTTTATGTATCTACTCATCTGTTGATGGACACTTGGTTCTTTCCACCTTTTGGCTGTCATGAATAATGCTGCAATGAACATATTTGTTCCTAAAAACATGGACAGGAATAAAAACATCTGTTTGAGAATGGCTAAAATTAACAACAGAGGGAACAATGGACATTGGCGAGGATGTGGAGAAAAGGGACCCCTTTCGCGCTGTGGGTGGGAATGCAAACTGGTGCAGTCGCTCTGGAAAACGCATGGAGGTTCCTCAGAAAGTTAAAATTAGAACTGCCCTATGATCTGGCAATTGCACTACTAGGTATTTACCCAAAGAATACAAAAATACAGATTTGAAGGGGTACACGCACCCCAATGTTTATAGCGCATCATTATAATTTTTAAATTATAATAATTTTTAAAAAAAATTATAAGGGACGCTTCGTTGGCTCAGTCAGTTAGGCATCAGAATCTTGGTTTTGGCTCAGGTCACACATGATCTCACGGTTCATGGCATTGAGCCCCACATAGACTCTGTGCTGACAGCGTGGAGCTTGCTTGGGATTCTCTCTCAGCCCCTCCCCCCACTCATGCACGCTCTCTCTTTTTCAAAACAAATAAATAGAAAAACTTAAAAAAATATATAGCCATCTCAGTAGCTGTCAAGTGCTATTTCACTGTGGGTTTGTTCTGAATTTCCTTAATTACTGTTGATGTTGACCATCTTTTTATATTGGTAATTTGTATATCTTCTCTGAGAAATGTCTTTTTAAATCGTTTGTCAATTTTTAAATTGGGCTGTATGTTTTTGTTGTTGTTGAATTGCCTAAGCTTTTCTATTTTGTGGATTCAAATCGAATCAAACATATCATTTCTAAATATTTTCTCCTGTCCCATAGATCACCTTTTCACTCTCTTGATAACGCCATTTCATGCACCATTTTAAAAAAAAAAAAAAAATGCTGATGAAGTCCGTTTTCTGTACTTTTTTCTTTTTTTTCCTAACGCTTCTGGTGTTACAGCAAAGAATCTATTGCCAAATCCAGGATCATGAAGATTTACCCCTACATGTTTTCCTTAGAGTTTACATTTTCTTCTTTACCTTATATTTATTTAGCCCACTGATCCATTTTTTAAATTTTTTATTTAAATTCCATTTAGTTAACATATAGTATAATAGTAGTTTCAGGTGTACAGTATAGTGATTCAACAATTCTGTCCATCACCCAGTGCTCATCACAAGTGTACTTCTTTTTTTCTTTTTTTTTTAATGTTACTGTATTCTTGAGAGAGAGAGACAGAGCATGAGTGGGGGAGGGGCAGAGAGAGAGGGAGCCACAGAATCCGAAGCAGGCTCCAGGCTCTGAGCTGTCAGCACAGAGCCTGACGTGGGGCTGGAACCCACACACCCTGAGATCATGACCTGAGCTGAAGTCGGACGCTTAACCGACTGAGCCACTCAGGTGCCCCACAAATGTACTTCTTAATTACCATCACCTATTTAACCCATCCCCCTTCCTATCCCTCCCACCCCGCCCCTCACAACCATCAGCTTGTTCTCATAGTTAAGAGTCTGTTTCTTGGTTTGCCTCTCTCTCTCTCTCTCTCTCTCTCTCTCTCTCTTTTTTCCCTATGTTCTTTTGGTTTTTTTTTTTAATTCCTTTAACAATTGATAAGCATAATTAGAAAGAATATCAACAAGGCAACAAGGCATGTATTTTGTATAGGGATCCCATTTAATTCTTTTATATGTAGAAATCCAGTTCTTCCAGCCCCATTTGTTGAAGAAACTATTCTTTCCCCCATTGACTGGACTTTGCTCTCTTGCCACAAATCAATCGAGAAGGTTCTGAGTTCATAGACACATCAAGATGCTAAAAAGATAATGCAAAGGCACAGAAGCTCCATGCCCCCCCCCCCCGCCGCCTCCATGCATTGCCCTGTGCATTTCTTCCATTTGACTGTTCCTGAGTTGTGCCCTTTATAATAAACTGATAAATGCAAATAAAGGGTTTTCCTAAGTTCTGTGAACCATTTAACAAACTATCAAAACAGAAGAGGGGATCTCGGGCATCCCCATTTTATAGACGGTAAGTCAGCAGTACAAGTGCGCTGCGACCTGGGATCTGTGTCTGAAATTGGAACAGTCTTGTGGAACTGAACTCTTCAACCTGTAGGATTTGAAGCGAACACTAGGTAGTGTCAGAGTTGAAGGAAATTTGGGGGCACTTAGTTGGTGTCAGAGAGCAGAGTATCAGTTGGTGTTAGAGAAAATACCCCCTAGTTGGTATTACAAGTGGAATTTGGTATTATGGCCCTGGCTCATGGGAACACGTGGTTTGGGAAGAGAGAGGATGAGAGGGTGGGAGATGAAGAAGCCCTGATCCCTGGGTGGCCACGTGGTCACCCGTAGTATGGAGGAGCAGCTCTGCTACAGTTACTAATGGTAAAAATTACCAGTGGAATTAGGGATGGCCCCAACTGCAGGGAAAACGACTCATTCACTGTATGTATAAAGAAATGCAAACTAATAATAAAGCAAAATATGAAACGTCCTTTACCTAGTGTTACCTGTAATAGCTAAAATGAAAGTAAAATAGTATGCAAGGGTCAGACGTCAAATGCTGGACAAAGCTCTGATTGTAGTCAGTCTGAGCATTAGCCACCATTCTCAAATCTACCACCAAAAGTTATAATTGTGTTGGCACGAAAAAGATTACTTTCAAGCTCTCTGGCCATCAAGAAGGTGGTCCACATTGGCGGGTGGGTAAAACCAAGGAACCACTGAAACCAGATGGTATAGCGTGAAGTAGTTGTCTAATTTCGTAGATAGGTACCATCAGCTCCCTGAGGAATCTTTACTAAATGGATCGTGAGAGTGATTGCTGTAGGAGTAGTATTTTTGGTTTTAAACGCTTCAGGGTGTAAAATCATAGGATATTTCTCCCTCTGATTGACTTATTTCACTTAGCTTAACACACTGTAGTTCCATCCATGTTGCAAATGGCAAGATTTCATTCTTTTTCATTGCTCACAGAGGCTATTCATGATACACACACACACACACACACACACTGCCTCATTCAAGGAAAAGCCAGACTGGTGGACTGGATACAAGCTACTGTACACTCTTTCATCCAACTCACCCTAAAAATGCCAGTGGAACACTCTAGATGAAATAGCTGATATGCTTCATACGCAAACCATGTGTAACTAACTTTATCATAATAGGGATATTCACCCATTAAATAAGCGTGTTACACAGGTCATGGTAAATATTGTAGTTAAGGAGGCTCCTTTTTCATGGTACTCTATGTAATCTTATTGCTGCAAAATTGACCAACAGTCTGTGAAGCCTTATTGATTTGATCTCAAGGTCCTCTTACGGTTCTTACAGATGGTAATAATTATACATAATAACAAGAGAAAGTGGAGAAAGAGGGGAGAGGCAAGGGACTGGTCACAGTAGGGCGGAAACTTGTAAATGGTTATTAAGAATTGGAGCAAATAAAGAAAATATTGGAAAGAAGAAAAATAAGGAGGAGAGTCAAGGGGCTTGTACCAACAGGGTGGAATTCTTTAGATGGTTATTAAGAAATGGGATGAATAAAGCAGACACACTGATGGGATTGAAACAAAGGTCTTAATGGAACACTATCAAAGGCTGGGCATACCAAAGGGGCCTCCTGCAGGATCCTCCAACAATAAAGGGACCCAAATAAGTCTGTTCTATTTGCCCCAGTTTGGAGGAATTTTAAAAGCTGGAAGGCAAAAATTATTATTAGAAACCTGACTGCAATTGCTTGGGGCAATAATCAGGTCAATTAATCAAGATAAATGTTGAAAAAAGAGCCAGCGCCCCTTGGCTTAACCCTCCACTAGGGGCCCAAAGCCTTATACATAAAAGTGGATAAAATTGGTCAAGGGGTAAAAAAGAAAACTTTTCTGGAATTCTTTACATAGGAGCCCCATTCACTGTGGTCCCGAAACCTGTTGGTGAAGCCCTAACTTGAGCTACCATTAAATTGAAAGGGTTGCTAGGATAATGGAAGTTGGATGTTTCAACAGTCTTTATGTGAAGAATTTGTATCTTCTTGACCTAAATGTTTTGTAGGAATAAATATTACGTCTGACCGGGGAACACTCTCCCTACCTAGTATTATAAAACCAAAGCATATTGATGCATTCTTAATGAAGGCTCTAGGTAGAATGTAAAGGATGACAGGATTGAGGTTAAAGTCTGGAAGAGAAATGGTAGAGCAAACTCTCTGTGTGAGGGATGTGTGAGGAGCTCGGACTGGTGTTTGCCACATAAGCCTGCGGATGCTTCCCAGTGATGATCACGAGAACCTTGGACTAAAGATTTTCCATTTTAGGGGCAATTATCATCCTGCCATCAGACATTAATTGAAACGACCCCTTGAATGACGGACAAAAAATAAATTTAAAACCTGAAATGCCCATGATACCTTGCGTGATGCTGGAGAAATGCTTTAAGAGAGATGGCAAATGCCCGGAATAATTTCATAATAAAATGGAAATGGTTTATGCAGGATCATGCTCTGGGGAGAAAGCAAGGAGGACATACTCGCAAGCAGGAGCCTCTTTTTCCCCAGGACGGATAGTGGAAATCCGTGAGAAGCTGTTCTGTTCTAACTTGGACAGTGCCCTATCCGTAGTTCTTGATTAACCGACAGAGTTGTTTGGCTTATAAACAGCCATTTTATTTATTTATTTTTAAAATTTTATTTATTTAATATGAAAGGGTGAGAGAGGGAGACGGGGGGGGGAGTGGGGAGGCGGAGAGACGGGGGGGGGGGGAGAGAGAATAGCAAGCAGTTTCTGCACTGTGAGCACAGAGCCTGATGCAGGACTTGAACTCCCAATCCATGAGATCATGGCCTGAGCCCAAATCAAGAGTGGAACACTCAACGAACTGAGCCACCCAGGCACCCGTATGCGTTAATTTCTGAACTATTCCTGCTTTTTAATGGAGGTGTTTAATCCATTTCAATGCAATGTGACATTTTATGTGTTTTGGTTCATGTCTACCATTTTATGTAATTTTATGTTTGTGTTTGTCTTTTTACTTGTATTTCCCCTTCCTTGGCTTCTTTTGGATCAGGTGACTATTATTTAGTGATTTTTCAAAGTATTCCATTTTAAAATGTCAACAGGCTTATAACTGTATCTCTTCATATGGGAGAATGATTTAGATGTTAAATGTAATTTAGCACCTCCCATATATACTGCCTTATTCTATAACTTTAAATATGTGTATCAATGTATAATTATTCCTTTTCAGTTGATAAAACTTTCCCTTTTTGTGGTTGTCTTAGGTTAGCTTATTCCTTTTTTAAAAATATAATTTCTTGTCAAATTGGCGACCATACAGTGTGTGATACCATACAGCTCTTGCTTTTTGGGGTAGATTCCTGTGGTTCATCGCTTATGTACAACACCCAGCGCCCATCCCGACAGGTGCCCTCCTCAGTAGGCTAACTTATTCCTAGGAGTAGTAAGGTGGGGTCACATAATGAGGGGAAATGAATGTCACATTGAGGGTATAGATTTATTATGGATATTCAATAAAAGACTAAGATGCTACCTCCACAGCAAATGCAAAACCTTGGATGTAGTTAAGACAGAATAAAACGGGTGGGTGACCGGCACAGGGTTTAAAGTCATTGTCACAGTGGTTTAATGCTTACTCCAGGATACGTACGTTAGCTGCCGTGACACGTGGTAAGTTGCTTAACCATTCCGAAACTCAGTTTCACCATCTGTAAATGTATATAACGATACCTAAAGCTAGCGGTACATCTGTGAGGATAAGAAAGCCATTTATAGAAATGTCGTTGGTGATGTTAATATTATTCGTATGGTTATTATTCACATCCTTTAAGGAGGAAGAAACTACCGTTGTGCCCTACGTAGGTAGGTGTATTAGCAATTCGCTAGCCACAGCCCCTTTGCATTTTCTCCACGCTTTTCGTTCACTAGGAAAAGAAACGGGACTTAGGTGAAGGGTGAAACAAAAAGGAAGCAAGAGGCAATGCCTATTCAAATCTCCCTCTTGTTCATACGGTGAGCTAACCAAGTACCTATGATTGAAATAACAACTAGAAAACCAGCTTCTTAGCGTCCTTCAGTACCTTCCAACGTCTCTCCTTCCCTTCAGAGACACACTTCTCCTACAAGTTGTCTATTATCTCTGGCTCCATTTCCTCAATTCCCATTCACTCCTACGCTTCTGCTGTCAGGTTTGCAGCCCCATGATCTCACCAAACAGCTACCACTGAAGATCAAGATCGTTTTAAATCCTATTTTTAATTTTTTTCAAGGTTTTTCTTTAAATTCCAGTTAGATCGCAATACAGCGCAATATTAGTTTCGGGTGTACCGCCCGGCGATTCATCACTTCATACGACACCCGGTGCTCATCACAAGTGCCCTCCCCCATCCCCATCACCTGTTCCACCCCTCCCCCCTCCCCCCTCCCCTCTGGTAACCTCCCCTCTGGTGTGTTCTCTGTAGTTAAGAGTCTGTGTTTGTTGTCTCTCTCTCTCTCTCTTTTCCCCCTTTGCTCATTTGTTTCTTACATTCCACATATGAGTGAAGTCGTACATCTGTCGTGTCATGTTTATCTTCTAACACTCTTTCAGATCAGTCTAGTTCTTTGTCTCCACCGTCTTCGACATCCAAGCAACCATCATCTCCTGTAAAATAAGCCTTGACGCTAACAGAGGACAGTTCTGACTAGCGTTTTAGACGCACGGATTCTGAAGCCAGTCTGCCTGGGTTCAAATCCTGCCTTTGCTACTTATTACCGGCGTGAGCTTATTTGTGGAATGAAGGCGAGCACAGAATCTGTTCACAGGGATAGAGGGGTCGGGGGTTAACTGAGTTAATACATGGAGATCACTCAGTGAGTGTTCATTCTTTGTCAGCTAGTGTCGGCTAGTATCCCCACTTTAGCCAGATCGAAACTTTTCAAAATACAAATTTGATCATTTTACACAAATGTTCTTTCTCCGATTAAAGAGGAAGCCTCCATGACACTTAATACAAAGGAGGAAAGTCACAACGTGGCCCACGAGGCCCTACACGGTCTAGCCTCCACCTCTCTCCCACTTCGTCTCTCCTCATTCTTCCCCCCCATCTCTGTTTACGCCCTCTGCTCCCTCCTGCCGTTAGGCTTGTGCATGGACTATTCCTTCTGCATGGAATCTCCTCCCTTTCGTTCTCTAACGCTTGCCCCCTTTTTGTCAGCTAAGAGGTTATATCCTAAGAATTCTTCCCTGACATATCCGTCCGGTGCGTGAGGCTACTCGAGACTAACTTGCCAATCGCATGGTGGAGACAGGAGCAGATTTTTTTCCTTCTAACGAGTAGGCCTTCAACAGACAACAGTCACAGAAAGTGGATCAAGACTGAGCACATTCAGACATTGCCTCCAACGTCCCGAGGCCTTATGGAGAAAGGAGAGACTCCTTAGGCAAATAGAGGCATCGAGGATTATAAATCTTCCCCAGGGAGAGTTTGATGCACACGGACAGCCAGGAAAGGCAGATGAAGGCAGCCTAACGGCCCACAACGTCTCGAGGAGACAGGCTGTCTCCTTGTCAGGCCGGGAGAAATGGCCATCGGTTGGTCCGAAGGCTGGCACATCAACGGCACGGACTTCGTGCCTTAGGCTTCCCCAGATAGTTGTCCATCGTGCCTGCCTCTGATGGGACCGACTCAGAGCCATCCTGACTTATCAGGAGGGGTCAGGCAAGCAAAGCAGGCACTGCATTTCCCAGGCACCCAGAGGGTCATCCGACACCTGTGGGCTGAGTTTCCTAGACACAAGCATCCACCTATCTGTCTTGAAAACACATAGCTAGAGGCGGCATGAGAGGGGCTTCTGGAAACTGGCAATGTCCTATTCCTCGATCTGAATGCTAGTTAAGTGGATTACTTATTACAAAGTAATTAAATACAAAGTAATTAAAATACAAAGTATGTTACTTTGGGGATTACTCCCCAAAGAGGGAGTAATGCTCCCTCTTTGATAGTTCATTGAGACACAGGATCGTATTTGTACTTTTCTATATGTATACTTCAGTAAGATAATTTTTAAAGCAATCTTACATTTTCATTTCAAACATAAATTTGACACCTGGATTCAAACTTTTACATTATAATCAGCGCGTATCAACCAGTTTCCTATATAAGGAATGTAACCTTCTTCAACGAAGTCAGGGACAGTTCCCACGAGAAAACACAGTCTTCTTGTAGAGTGGCATTTGTTTTAGGGGCCCTAGCATTGAGAGGGACTCCTTTCTAAGAACGGAGGTCAAATTATCCTGTTGTAAGTTCTCCTAGCCCCGTGTCAGTCACCATCATGCTACTTGCCTTTGTTGTCATTCTGTACTCATTCTTTGGGCTATGTAATTAGTGCCAGTCCCTTTCACAGGGACACAATCCATGAAGACTGAGACCATCTCTGTTACATTCCCTGCTGAATCCCCCAAATCTGGCACAGTACCTGGAATATCATAGGTGCTCAGTAAATATTTGTTGAATGAATAAATGAATCAAACAAATACAGACAGACAAAACTGGCAGGGCACGGACGGAGGGAATGAGGTTGTAGGCGTTGAAAAGAGAAATGCTGTCCTCTTTAAAGTGATTTAAAAGTATAGAGTTGTTGAATCACTATATTGTACACCTGAAAATAATACAACACTGCATGTTAACGGTACTGGAATTAAAATAAAAAGCTTAATAAACAAATTAAAAATAAAAACATGGACATCTTAAGGAAAAAAAAACTGATCTGAAAAGACAAAAGTGGAGTTTTACCCATGACTGTGCAAGATCATCATTTACATCCTATCAGCTCGTGAGTTCCTTTACAGGAACACCTAGACACTTTTCCATTTCCATCTTCTGAATTCCAGCCTGTTTTTCATCAGAAAACAGCTTGAAAGTGTCCCATAAAACCAGTGTGCCACATTCTATTGCTGCAGTGACCACGAAAGAAACAGAAGCATGGAAATGTGCCCTTCACGTGGATTTTCAACGGAGGGTGAAATATTGCTCTGGGCCTTCTGAGGCTCTCTGTAATACAGTACTGACAGGTTGGAAAGCTAATTCATAACCTTGCAACCTTTTTGCTCCCAAAAATCACAAGAAGAAGGGACTTGTCTTTAAAAACATGCCTGAACCATCCAGATATCGCTTTGCATATACTTGTAAACGGTTCCCTCCCACCTGCTCTCACGTATTCCTCGTTATCAGGTATCTGTTTATATATGCAATTAAACTAGTCCATCACTATTCTGACAAAGAAAGAGCATCTCATTTGTCAATCAGCAGCACCTTCGCGTAGCTTTTAAAATTTGCTGAACAGAGCATACAATGAACTGCACGTCACCCGTCTGTATAGATTAAACTTTCAATCAAGAGCTACTCAGAGCTAAATCGTTATAAGAAGGACAGATCCTGTATCCCACGTCCTGTTGGAGGTTTTCACGTTTCTCTACATTTATAGCAAGGTTCACAAAACACAATTAAGGATTAAGACTCTTAGGAAAAGAAGGGAAAATCATAAATGTGTAGTGACAGATACAAATGATTTTTTTTCCTCTTAGAAAATTACTCACGTAGCAATGTTTTATTAGGGAAAATGCAAGACAATTGTCACATTTTCCAAGATTCTTAAATGATAAAGAAAATCAACGTTGCGCTACCTGGAGCCGGCCTGTCCTCCTGTCATTGTGATAGAAGTCCCTATTATTAGAACTGCTCATTTTGTTCATCAAAGGATATCCTTAAAAATCTTCTAAAATTCAAATGTGGTGTGATCAGGCTACCAACGTAAATCGCCAACACATCTAAGTAGTGACTGCCGTCATATTACTCAGCTTTCACATCACATAGAGAAAGGAGTTGAGATAATGATGAGATGGGGACTTCTGACGAGGTACTGATCTCAAGTACGGTCCAGGGAGGCAGGCAACTAAAGACAAGAAGAAAGAAGGCAATAGGCCCTTGGACAAAAATGGTAGCAGAAAGGTGTCAAATGGAGGGTTGGCCCAAATGATATATGTAGATGTTATTACCTCCTGGAGATGGGGTTTATTTTTTTTAAGTTTGTTTGTTTACGTATTTATTTATTGAGACAGAGAGAGCCCTTGCACAAGCCAGGGAGGGGCAGAGAGAGAGGGGAGAGAGGGAGAGGGCTCCCAGTGCAGAGCCCAATGTGGGACTCGATCTCATGAAGTGTCAGATCATGAACCTGAGCCCAAATCAAGAGTTGGACACTTAACCACATGAGCCACCCTGGTGCCCCTAAAGATTTTATTTCTTAAAAGTAATCTCTACACCCAACATGGGGCTCAAACCTCCAACCCTGAGATCAAGAGTCGCACTGGCGCCCCTGGAGATGGAGTTTAATCCCCAACCCCCAACTGAGTGTGAGTTGCACTTAGTGACTCTCTTCCAGAGATAAAATGTAGAAAGGGGAAACCTTATAATAGAAAAACCTGGCGAAGACTTCTGTCTTATTTGGTTTGGGTTGCTCTAGCAAATACCATAGATTGAGTGACGTAAATAAGAGAAATCTATCTCTAACAGTTCCGGAGGTTGGAAGTTCAAGATCATAGTGAGAACATGAGTTCGGGTGAGAGTCCTTTGGCACATTTAATTCTAATGAGAATTTTGTGGGGGTATGTTCAGTCCATTGCATCTCAACCAAATGACCAAAGTTAACTTCAGTGGTAATGAGTCATGTTGATATCATGTACCCCCCCCCCCCCCCCGCCCATACGATGTGATCGAAAGGGCATTTAACCTTTGTGGCATTCCTCTAAAAACCTCTAACTTCTGTCTAATCATAAGAAAAATATCAGACAAATTCCAACAGAGGGACACCTTCAAAACTACTTGACCAGTCGTTTTTAAACACTGCCAGTGTCATGGGGCACCTGGGTGGCCCAGTTAGTTAAGTGTCCGACTTTGGCTCAGGTCATGATCTCATGGTTCATGAGTTCAGGCCCCATGTGGGGCTCTGTGCTGACAGCTCGGAGCCTGGAGCCTGCTTCCGATTCTGTGTCTCCCTCTCTCTCTGCCCCTCCCCTGCTCAAGAGCACGCACGCTCTCCCTCTCTCTCCCTCTCTCTCTCTCTCAAAAATAAACTTTAGAAAAACAATTTAAATTCTCAGCATCAAGAAAAACAAGGAAAAATTAAGAAACTGTCACAACCAAGAGAAGCCTACGGAGGTATCATGACTAAATGCAATGTGCTATCCTGGTTTGGATCCTGGAATGGAAAAAAAAGGACATTAATAGAAAAACTGCTGAAAAACAAGCGACGTCTGGAAATTTAGTTAGTAGTAATATTGGTCTTAATTTTCTCAAATGTACCACAATACTGTAAGATGTTAATATAAGGAGTGCATGGGATAAGGAAACTCTAGACTATTTTTGCATTATTTTCTAAAATTATTCCACAATGAAGAGTTTATTTTAAAAATAATCCTAAAATTGTCTTGGATTCTTTGTCACCATCATTAACACAAATTATAAGCATTTTGTTTGGGAAAAGAAGGGGCAAGGGTGGGGTTAAGGGTGGTAAATGAAAAGCACACAGGCCTTGAAGCCTGTTTACTAGGGCTGGTGTAACTAAATACCAGGTGCGGGGGTTAAGCAACAGATATGTATTTTGTCCCAGTTCCGGGCACTAGCCATCGAGATCAAGGTGTTTCTATGCTTGGTTTCTTCTGAGACCTCTCTCCTTGGCTTCTTGATGGCCATATCACCCCGCCCCCCATGTCTTCACGCAGTCTCCCCTCTGTGTGTGTCTGTGTCCTAATCTCCTCCTATTCTTTTTTTAATGTTTATTTTTGAGAGAGAGAGACAGAGTATGAGAGGCAGAGGGGCAGAGAGAGAGGGAGACACAGAATCCGAAGCAGGTTCCAGGCTCCGAGCTGTCAGCACAGAGCCCGGCGAGGGGCCCGAACCCATGAACTGCGAGGTCATGACCTGAGGGACGCTCAACCCAATGAGCCACCCAGGTGCCCCTAATCTCCTCTTATTATAAGGACACCAGTCAGACTGGACTAAGGCCCACCCTAGTGACTTCATTTTATCTTAATCGTCTTTTCAAAGTTCTATCTCTATACACAGTGATATTCTGAGGTACTGGGGGTTAGGATTTCAATATGTGAATTTTGGGGAAAGGACACAATGCAGCCCATAACAGAGGCCAACTGACCTGAGTTCTAATCCTTCACATTAATATGTGAAAACCACACACAATCATTGCTGGAACAAAGTAATTGCTATATACATGTGTATTGTGGTGGTCATAATTAGCATTTTCCGGGCAAAATCTAAAACCATTCAGACTCTCCTATTATTCTGAGCGGGGGAGAGCATCACAGTAATGACTGAGATGGAATTTCATAGCAACCCAGAAACACGTGGCCTCGACATCAGCATAAGGTTGATTTAAAAGAAATAAGGAAGGTAGTTTTTCTTGCATACTTGAATGTTGGAACTGAGACTTGCGTTTGCTACATTCATTTACAGCACAACTGAAGAGAACTCTGCTTGGAGAGGCCTGAGAACACATCTACAGGGACAGGACGCAGCAAACCGTGCAGACTATTAGCAATTAGGTGAGAAGGGAGCTCAGAGCCGGTTAGCCCAGGGTAGCGAAAGAAAAGGCAGTGCGGAGGGGTGCCGGCGGGGCTCAGTCGGTTCAGTGTCCGACTTCCGCTCAGGTCGTGATCTTACGGTTCCTGAGTTCGAGCCTCTGTCTGTCTCTCTCTCTGCCCCTCCCCATTCTCTCTCTCTCTCTCTCTGAAAAACGAATAAATATTTTAAAAAGAAGAAGAAGAAGAAGAAGAAGAAGAAGAAGAAGAAGAAGAAGAAACGGCAGTGCTGACATGCCACGTGACTCTTTGCCTACTCAGAGACATCAGCGTCGGAGGGTTTATTTCAGAGGCTGTCGAAACTCTCAGGGCTAAGGCCTAAGAGGAAGACACAGCAAGGGCCATACAGTCTGTTCGGTGCCAAACGGAAATGAAAAGGTTAATTAAATAAGGCAGCAAATGTATAAAATAGTTTAAAAATAAGTTCCAGAAAAGAGATTAAAATGCCAGGATAAGTTTTCAGTGTTGCCTCTCTGATAAAGTCACTGAAAACCAAAAGCAGACTACGCGCAGCTCTTTTCTAGGTGCCTGGAAAAAGAGAAGCTGGTCACTAAGAGCCTCCAGCCTTTCATCTGTCCTTGAAGACGGTGCACCCTGCCAACGACTCAGCACCAGCCGCAGAGAGATCCATGTTTTATCTATCGTTCCTCCCCCATAGGTTTGTAAGCAGAGAAAACGACGTGAGAGCATCAGGACGGCGGTTGTGATAAGTCTATTCTATCGGTCTTCTATTAGGCCCTTCTATTAGAGTTCTCAAGAGAAACAGACCCCATAGGATGTACGGATGGTACGGATGTACAACTAGACACGGAGAGAGGGAAATACCATGAGAACGATCTTTGCCGGTCCTAACGCATTTGTTCTCCCGACGATCTCCTGAATTCAACTGCCAACTTTAAAACCAACTGTTAGGATTCTGATTGGGATCACATTACGCTCATTAATCACTCTGGAAAGAAACGAATAGTTGTAGAATATTGAGACCTCCAATTCAGCACCGTAACACGCTTCTCCATTTATTTCATTTTCTTTGAGGACTTGAACATAGTTTTATAGCTTCCTTCATGTAGGTCTCACACATGCATCGTTAAACTTATTTATTATTTTTTTCGTTAAATTGCCTTATGTTTAAGACAATTAACTGTTTTTCCCTCTAGGGCTAATTACAGATTTATTTTTCTCTTTTACTTATTATTATTTTTTAAGTTTATTTATTTAAATTCAAGTTAGGTAACATACAGTGTAGTCTTGGCTTCAGGAGTAGAGCCCAGTGATTCATCACTTACATACGACACCCGGTGCTCAGCCCGACAAGTGCCCTCCTTAATGCCCATCCCCCATTTGGCCCATCCCCCCTCCCACCTCCCCTCCAGCGACCCTCAGTTTGTTCTCTGTAGAAGAGTCTCTTATGGTTTGTCTCCCTGCCTTTATCTTATTATTTTATTTTTCCTTCCCTTCCCCTATGTTCATCTGTTTTGTTTCTTAAATTCCACATAGGAGTGAAACCACATGATATTTGTCTTTCTCTGACTTATTTCACTCAGTATAATATACTAAGCTTATTTACTATTCATTAAACTTTAAAGTTTAGCTTGTTACTGTAGATGGAATTTTTAACGTATATTTTAGCTGGCCATTCCTGACATACGGGGAAAATATTATTTGTGTATCTTTATTGTGGCCAGCTTATTAGTTGTGGAGTAAAACTGAAAGGGCAGCCCGATTAATATTCAGCACATTGAATATATGCTAATCATAAAAATACATTAATTATAAAATTCAGTTATTTTGCTTCCCTGATCCCCTTGTTAACTGAGGCCTAATCAGTAGTATTGCAGTTTGGAGCGCCAAATGAAGATGAAACTGTACATGAAAACTCAATAAATTTAATTGGATTGCATGTTGAACGATTCTGGGAGCCATAGCACACTTTTAGGGTCAGTAGTAGATTATCGACATTCTGAACTTCCCTTGTTAGAGACAGTGTATATCGTGGCGGGCCGGGGCCTGACACATAGTAGATTCGAAAGAAATGTTTACTGTAATGTATACTGCGAGAAAGTAATCGAGGATACTGTCGTTGGATGAGAGCATATTTACCATAATGGCCTTTATTTATCACTTTAACTTCTTGGAGCTTATCTTTTCCTTGGAATTCTCTGTATGGGTTCTAATTTCGTGGTATGTCAAATAATGTTGTGCAGAAACTATAGCTATCTCTTCTGTTACAAATATTTTAATCTTTATTTACCTAACATTTATTCATTTTGGAGAGATGGACACAAGTGGAGGAAGGGCAGAGAGAGGGAGAGAGAGACAGAATGCAAAGCAGGCTCCAGGCTCCGAGCTGTCAGCACAGAGCCCGATGCGGGGCTCGAACCCACGAACAGCGAGATCATGACCTGAGCCGAAGTCCGATGCTTCACCGACCGAGCCACCCAGGCGCCCCTATAGCTATGTCTTCTAAGGACTTACTATTTGTCCTAATTATTAGCTCATTTAATCTTCACAACAACTAAACATATTCACTCATTTAATCTTCACTACATCCATTTTACTGATGAAGAAACTGAGATGTCTTGAGCTTCTGGAGACTTCCCCTAGGTCTCACGAAGACTGAGATTTTTGCCCAGTCTCGCTCTAAAGTCTCCGCTTCTACACTCCAGCCGCCTCCTTTTCCCACCGGCATCATCTCTTCCACTGGGACTTTTAAAAAACTCCCTGCAAGGTATACAAATCAAATTGGTGCCCATATTGATAAAGAGTAAATTCGCCTGTTAAGAATTTACTTCGAACAAACTTGAAATGGTCAATATTTTCCCCATGAGTATTAAGGCTTTATTTAAACTTACATAATCTTAGATGGGATCTGTTCTAATACACGTAGGAAACCAAGACCTTGAGAGAAAAGATGATTAGTCATGGTCATACAAGGAGCTCCTGGCAAATAGGATCTAGGCCCCCCGGTCTAAAGTCACTCTTTCTGTAGCCACTTGGGAGGACACACAATTTTGTCCTGAAAATCTCAAATATCACAAAGTGCACTGCCTTCTGGATAAGCCAGAATATGGCTGGTTAATCATCCCTTTCATGATGCAGAATGCTGATGTTAGGAACCAGTTCAGGTCTAAAAACAAAATGTGTTCTTCCAAAGTAGCATCGAGCCCAGAAACAACAAAGTTCAATTCATAAAAGCTAAACATCTGTTTGCATTTGGCTCCCTCCCAGCGAGTGAGCACTCACTGCGGTTGAGCTTTTGTGTTTTTCTTGAAAACGGTAAACCTTTGGAAAATACGAACATTTGTTCTCTTCATTATTGTGGTGAAACAAAGGTTTGGAGGGGACAGAAGGGAAATGCAAACACTTTTGCAAACATCTCCCACAGGCCAGCCGGCAGAATTATTGGCAAAAGCACAGGCAAGACTAGGTAAATGTAAATTAAAAAAACAAACAAACTGGTGTGTGTGCGCGTGCACGTATACATGTGCACGCATGTGTCCAGGAATCTGCTTCTAATAGGAATTAGCTTAACTAAATGTTCCCGAAAACTATCACCTATCATCCTCCCTCCAGCTGTGACGTGGCTCTAGTGAGGCCGACGGACAAGACCCTATTCTTGATCTGATGCAAAGTAGTCGTCTCAGTAAAATAGTTAATGTGGTACGATGCCCATCCCTACGTAAGTCGACCTCTCCGTGAAGGTTCACACAATATACTGGCTTCCAGCTACTGAATACATAAGTGAGTGGGTCTTGTTTACTGTCCTGGAGAGTTCTAAATAAAGCAAGCAAAGCTTCTCAATTAAAAGAACCTCAATGATGTCTCTGTGTGCTACACAAAGAATTTTAGGTCACTTTGCTCTCTTCGTGTAACTAAACATAAGCCAGATGCACATGGCACGATGTAAAATGAGAATCATGTGTTTTCTTTTGTGAAAACAGCCTGAGATTGGCAAAGAAAATATATGAAGATCTGTAAAATGCTTTGTTCTCTGCAAGCCATATTCTCTGACTCACAGATTCAAGTATGTTATGTATCTTTCCCAAAATACAACACAATGATTTCCTTGTTTGATGTCTTCTGATAGCTTAAAACTCCTCTATGCGATGACTGAAAAGGGAGCAGTATCTGTCTGGTATACAGCCTTTTTTTTTCCGTAAACGAAAATTGCTATTGAATTAGTCATATGTGGAAATTCTAAACTGCAACAACCTGAATATAGGCATGGAAAACAAACGGTGCTTTTGGATACAAGAATGCTGTCATTTTAAAGGGTATTTAAAAAAAAAAAAAAAGGATCTTCTAAATTTTGATTCATTCCCACACCCGTGGATGTATGAGACCCAGTCATATGCCAAGATCGCTCTTTTCCAACAGTTAGTAAGAATAAATGTATAAAGGGATCTGATAAAAATCAAACAGGTCTCTCTTTTTCTCCTTTTCTTTTTACACTGTTCTCTGCCATCACATTCATATTTTTCTCTGATACGCTTCGAAATAATTTTTGTTCTTTTCATTGCACTTACAAATATCCCCATTCCGGTCTATGGGGAAATAAACACATAGAAAGTAGAGGTGTACGATTGTTCAGATAATTATTTCAAATCACTCCAACTTCACGACAAAGAGGTTCATTATACCTAATTAGGAATTTAATATTCAAAAATGCATTTTATGATAGGTAAGATTTTTTAAATAAAAAAATGAAAACAGAGTAGAAATTTGGGGAGGGTTTAATACATGAAAATTATTTTATATAGCATCAGAGACCTTTTCTTTTCATCCTCACTGTGGTTCTGTAAGCCATAATCCCAATCCAAATTTAATGGCAAAAAAGACAAGAAAACTATAAATAACCACAAACACTCCTCACCCCCCACATGCATATATACGCACCAGCATATACATAATTCCCTTACATAGACAGCAGAATATTATCGGGGGAATAAAGCACAGGCTTTGCCATTTACTAAATATGACACTAGGGAAAGGGATTCACCATGCTGAGCTGTGGTTTCTACCTTGTGAAACACTGGCGAGGATGTTTTTTCTTGTCGTAGTTAAGATAATCCAAGAAAAGAATGTGAATGCTCGTTGTATAAACTACAAAGTGCTACACACATACAAGACTTTTGCTTTTGTTGCCTTTCTCTTCCCAAATTCTGGATATAGAGTCAGTTCGAAAACATTTCCAGAATGAATATACACATTGATAGGACATAATTTTACGGACTATATAACTCTGATGAAGTTTCCCACATCATATTGTGGACTCCTGATTCTATTGCAATTAGTAACTTGTATATATTGTGTGGCAGAGTCCAGTTAAAATAGTCATATCCACCAGCCACATGTGTGGGCTTCATAAAAATGAAATATTTTAGAGGATCAAGAGGTATAAATTTCTACTTACAAGGTAAATAAGTCATGAGGATGTACGCACATCCCAGAGAATGTAGTCGGTAATATTGTATTAACTTTGTGTGGAGACAGATAGTAACTAGACTTATGGTAGTGATCAGTTTGCAATGCCTACAAATACTGAATCACTATGTTGTACACATGAAACTAATAGATTATATGTCAATTAAACTTCAATAAAAAAAAAACCAGTCACATCCTTGGCAGTCCAGTTGAAAATATAAGAAAAACCTTCATGCGTTTGCAGAAATGAAAAAGTGGGTATAATTGCAGACTCAGAGATCTGAAGAAGTAAAGAATATTTATAATCCGATGCTAATACATTTCAAAATCTCAATCAAATGGACAATATTTTAGGAAAATAAGTGACTCAAGTTAAAGAGAGCTAGAAAACCCAAGCAAACTAATACCCGATGAAATAAATCAGAAAATCAATGTTAACATTTTAGTCTTTCTTGATTCCTCTCTGTCTCGCATAACCCACACTTGTTCTGTAAGGAAATCCTACTGCCTCTACCTTCAAAGTATATCCCAACTGTGACCGTTCCTCTGTCAACCTCTACTGCGGCCACTCACTCACCCGAGCCATCATCTTAGCGAGCCTGCGCTTCTGCATAGTAGCTTCCTAACTGGTCTCCCTGTTTCACCTTTTCTCCCCTTTACTGTACTCTCGGCACAGCAACAAGAGAGAGCTTCTCAAAATCTAAGGGTCAGGGGCACCAGGGTGGTTCAGTCGGTTGAACGTCTGACTTCGGCTCAGTTCATGATCTCCCGGTTCGTGAGTTCGAACCCCGCCTTAGGCTCTGTGCGGACAGCTCAGAGCCTGGAGCCTGCTTCGGATTCCCTGTCCCCTCCCCCTGCCCCACCCCCCCTCAAAAATAAACATTTTTTTAAAATCCTACTGTCGCTCAAGATGAAGAAACAAGAATCACACTGACCCCCCCTGCTTTAAGCAACAGGAAACCAGAAAAAAAAAAAAAATGAGGCCAGGCATTTTGGGCATTGAACAGCAAACAGGAACGTGATCCCCGTCACAGGGACAATAATATTATTTTACCAGCTTATTTCCTTGTAGCGGTTTGTACAAGGCCACATCTCAGGGAGGGAGAACCCAATCAAAGCCTACAGTAGTCCTGAGCCAAGAAGATGTAAATAGAAACCGAGGAAGACCAGGGAGGCTGGTCACAAAGAGACTGCAAGGGCTCAGTATATACGCAGAGGGGAACCCCAGGTGCTCGGCTGAGTACTGAGCTATGCACGCACGACAGGAAATTACCTGAGGTTATCAACAGAAGAAACAGGGAGGACGAGGCACAGCAGTTACTAAAGTCCACACACATCTGGAAACCGTTCATGCTCCAACAAATCAGAGGAAAAAGATTTTGTAGGATATGGATCACAGGGCTGAATTTTCAGAATGCTATCACTTTAGTAGTGAGGCTACGTTAGCTCTCGATTAAAAGTTGCTATGAGGGGCGCCTGGGTGGCTCAGTCGGTTAAGCGTCCGACTTCAGCTCAGGTCACGATCTCACGGTCCCTGAGTTCGAGCCCCGCATCGGGCTCTGGGCTGATGGCTCGGAGCCTGGAGCCTGCTTCCGATTCTGTGTCTCCCTCTCTCTCTGCCCCTCCCCCGTTCATGCTCTGTCTCTGTCTCAAAAATAAATAAAAACGTTAAAAAAAAAATTAAAAAAAGTTGCTATGAATCACACCCACCAAAGTTAAAATCAAGCCCTGAAGTGACCTAATTCATTCAAAGTAACTCAACTGCAAAGTCAGAATAAAACCCAACTATTCTTTTAAGTTTATTTATTTATTTTGAGGGAGACAGAGACAGCGCAAGTGGGGTAAGGGCAGAGAGAGAGAGAGAGAGAGAGAGAGAGAATCCCAAGCAGGCTCCGCACTGCCAGCACAGAGCCCGATGCTAAAGAGCATTATTTTAAGTTTAGTTATTTAGTTTTGAGAGAGAAAAAAAGCATGTGCATGCACACAAACCGGGAAGGGGCAGAGAGAGAGGGAGAGAGAATCCCAAGCAGGCTTCTCGCTGTCGGTGCAGAGCCTGGTGCCACGACTAGGAGATCATGACCTGAGCCGAAATCAAGTCATCCCAGTGGATGCCTGAGACTATGGGCGGCACTGAACCTTACTGAGTCTTATATAGACTACGTTTTTTCCCACACGTGCATACCTGTGATAAAGTCAAATTTAGAAACTAGATACGGGAAGAGATTTTGGTGGATCTTTGTGGACTTATGTATTCATCTTTTCTCTTCTATCAGATTTCACTTCATGTAATGACCTTTTTATCAATGGGAAATGACCTTCCTCATCCCTGATAATATTCCTTGTTCCAATGTCTGTTTTCTCTGATATTAATACAACTTCTGTAGCTTTACTTTGGTTAGTATTTCTGTGGTATATATTTTTTCCATACTTTTGCCTTTATTCTAACTGGGTCTATGTTTCAAGTGGGTTTCCTTATCCATTTATCTCAGCCGGTTAAGCGTCCAACTCTTGCTTTCAGCTCAGGTCATGATCTGAGGCTCGTGAGTTCGAGCCTTGTGTCGGGCTTTGGGCTCACAGCACAGAGCCTGCTTGGCGTTCTCTCTCTCCATTTCTCTCTACCCCTTTCCCACTTGTGCGCTCTCTCTACCTCTCTCAAAATAAACAAATAAACTTTAAAAAATCTTGAAAAAATACTCTAAAAAATTGTCAAAATCAACTTTTCCAGAACTTTGGAAATTAACCAACGACTTGTAACCATCTAAGGGCTTATCCATAAAAACTCCAGTTGAACCTTGGTAAAAAAAAAAAAAAAAAAAAAATGCAGAGTTTGTAGAATTTTAACTTGGTCTCCTCTAATCCCTTTCTCTGCAGCTCTCTGGCAGTCATGTAAACCAGCAGCCTAGAAATCACAATAGCTGTGAAAATCAGCATGTCTTACAGACACTGGAGGGGGCTGACTGGATTTGGAGCTCCACAAAAGACCCAGCCTCTGAAGCACTCTGAACATTGTATTTGTTCCGTCTCACAGTTCCCTGGAAAAACCCCACTCAGAGGGCATTGTTAGCGGACCTGACTTACCAGAGTCTTACCGTTTCCTGAAAGGTCCTACAGGATTTTCCCTGCCTCCTGCCTTTGCTTCTCTTTTCCTCTCTGACCTCATCTACTAGTCTACTGCTTCTGTACTGTACGCTTCCGTCACATTGGTCTTCTTACCTTCTCTAGAACAAGTCTGGCATGTTCCCTCCTCAGAACGTTAGCATTTGCTGTTTTTTCCAGCCAGAAAATTATTCCTCCACATACCTCACCCCTTCCATATCTCTGCTCAAATTGTGCCTTATCAATCTTCCTTGACCATTCTATGACCGGAGTTGATGACATTGTACGGTATAACTGAAATCTGCCAAGGGAGATCTTAAGTGTTCTCAAGCAATTAAAAAAGAAAAAGGTAACTATACAAAGCGATAGATGTGTTAATTACCTTTACTGTGAAAATCCTTTCATGATGTATATGTATATCAAATCATCATACACCTTTAAATACATTATAATCTTATTTGACAATTATACCTCAATAAAGCTGGAAAGTTTTTAAAAAATAAATTGTAATCATTTCTCCCCCCATCAGGCGCTATTCCCCTTTCACATTTCATTTTTCCGTATAACATATATTGCCATTTGACACACCATATATTTTAGTATGATTGCCTTTCCCCATTAAAACACAACCTCCTTGCATTTAGAATTTTGTTTTATTTGCACCTGCCCCACCCCCAGAACCCAGAAGAGTATACAGCACATAGTAGATGCCAATAGTCTTTATTGAATGAAGTCATTTCTCTGTTTTTAAACACTTCTAAAAGCATACAATATGCCTAACCTACTAGAGCAATTGACAAATCTAATATATCCACCTATTATATCTAATCTCATCATATTTAAATATAACATGACCAAAAAACCTAACTCTAAAATGATCTTGGGGCACCTGGGTGGCTCAGTTGGTTGAGTGTCCAACTTCGGGCCAGGCAATGATCTTGCCTTTCATGGGTTCAAACCCCACACTAGGCTTTGCCCTTACTGCACGTAGCCTGCTTTGGATTCTGTCTACCTCTCTCTCTGCCCCTCTCCCACTCACGCATGCGTGCTCTCTCTCTCTCTCTCTCTCTCAAAAATGATTAAACATTAAAAAAAAAGATCTTGACAATTTCACCGAGGAGTTCCATAAATGCCAAATCCAGCTGCCAGTCTAAGTACTTTTGATAGAGTTGATCAATTCTTTGTTAAAATATTTTCTTCACTGGCTTCTAGGATATTAAATCTGTTTTACTCTTACTTCATTGCCACTCCCTTAGTCTTTTTTTTTCCATCGAATTTCTTCTGGATCACTACGTGTTGGAGTGTTCTAAGGTTCATGCCAAGGCATTTTCTCATCTCTATTCCCCCTCTCTAGCTGAGGTCACCCAGTCCTATGACGTTATAGCTCATCCTTTCACTGGTGATTCTCAAATTTTTATTTCCAGGTAGTACCATTCCATTCAATGCCGTGTCTCTATATCCAACTATCTAGTTAATATTTTCATTTGGACGTTTAATAAGCATCATAAACATGTTCAAAATAAAATTCAGGATTTTCTCACTCAAACCTGCTCTTCCTCCAACAACTCCAGCAACTATGTTTTCCCAGCTGCTCTGGCCAAAAACCCAGGATTTGTCTGTGACTTCCCTTCCACTTCTCATGCCCCATGCCCAACGAGTCATCTAATACTCTCAAAAGGTGTCCAGAGACAGCTCATCACCCTGCTTTCCATTTTGTCCTCCTTTGGACTACACAGCCACCAAATGACCTCCTTAAACCTACACACCAGATTATGTCTCATGCCCATTCAAAACTCTACAATGTCTTTACACTAATATTTAAAATACAAAATCCTTAAAATGGGACACAGGGCACTACATATTCTGATGCCAAAGCACATTCCACACTTCATCTCGTATGAGCCACTACTTCCTTCTCTGTGCTCCAAACACAATCAACTTTTTTTACCCCTCCTTAAACACAAGTTCATGTCTACCTCTTTGTGTTTGCAGGATGTTCTCTTTGCTCACAGTGCCCTTACCTCAGATATCCACATGTCCTTCTTTGTCTCTTTATTCAAACCTCTGCTTTGATGTCACCCTCTTAGACAGGCCCTCCTTGACCACTTTATTTGATATAACACCCCCATCACCCTACTTTTTGATTCCTTTACTTGTGTTAGTCTTCTCATCTCTTAGAAGCTATCTGACATTTGTAAATATATGCATGGTTTACTTTTTGCATTTATCTTTGGAGTTTAAGTTCCATTAGTGCAGGTGCTTTGCCTGTTTTGTTCAACGGTCTATCTTCAAGATCTAGAAATGTTCTTGGCACATAAATATTTGGTGAATGATTGAATGATTGATGAATCAATGAGTAAATATATGCCTATAAAGGGAAAGCATATACAACAATTGTATTTATCACTGGGCAGATGAAATGATAGGTCATTTTTGTTGCCTCCTTTTGCTTATCTGCATCTTTGCTTTTTAGTTAATGAGAATCTATTGATTTTGCAATGGGAAAATGGAATTAAAATTATCTTCTTTTAAAAATTGCACAGGCCATACTCCCAAGTGAATAAAGTAGGTAAGTCCAAAGGCCAATGTATTGGTAACCCACTCATAAATCAATTTTCTGCACTTTCGAAGCTGTCACTGTGATAAAAGAGGCATGCTGATTGACCAGCTGACAAAGATAATGAGTGGAAACATGAATAAAGGTTAGTATAAATTGTTTAAATATCATACAGATGTCAATGATAACTAAAATGGAAGGCGGCATATGTGAATTATATGAGCCTGGGTAAACGCCAAATTGCTTATGAAAAATATTTTGCGATATAAAGAATTCTTTAGTAAGTTCACTAAAAATATTTAATGCCCCGTTGCATCATGAAGGTTGGAAAAATGGGCTATTTGAATCCATATGGAAATGGTCAGCATACAGTTTTAATAAGGGAATATTTGTTATGTTTCAACCATGGTATCATTTCCCTTTATCATGTAAAAGGTTTTCTAATATTTGTGCCATGATAAGATCATGGGCCATGCTTTTCTCGGTCCATTTTAATTATTATTATTAACCATTTTCCGTGGTACAAAACATTCTGTTGGGTGCTGTGGAGGAAAGCAAGATGAGTATAAAACTGTCTGTTTAAGCTATCCAAATACTCACATACATGTAAAGCAGCCATGTGAACCATTAAGCATCAAACAATACCAAAATTTCTACCTGCTTTTATCAGAGGGCTCGATAGATTTCAGGTCCGTGGTTGGGAGGGATAGCTTGTAACATTCATGGAAGAAGGATCCGAGTTGGGTCTGATTGTCATAGATGGGTAGGGACCAGGGGTAGGAGAAGAGCATTCCTGACAAAATGAGTAGATTAAGCAAAGGCCAAGAAATGGGAGAGTTAATTAAGTAATGGAAAAAAGAGTGGAATGAACAAAGAAGAGGTTTCACTGGAAATGCAGAATGAGAACTAAACCTGGGAAAATAGATTGGGGCGATGGTGTGCTTGTAAATGAACACCCAGCTCTCTAGAAAGCCCCGATATATAGGACTGGCCAATTTGTGGTATAAAAGTTTTGCACCATAACCAATTTCAAGTTTCCAACATACGTCAGCGAACACAGAATTGGGAAGAGACGCTCATAATGGGCTCCTGCAGCAGGCACAAGCCAGTTCCAGCAAGCTCCTGCATTTGGCTCAAGTCGTGAAGAGATTAGAATCATGTACTAAGAAAATCTCTTGCAGGGAATGAGAAGTCACTGAAGGATTTTGAACGAGGGAATGGCATAATCAAATTCATATTTTAAGACCAGGATTGACAGTAGGTTTTTTTTTTTAATTTTTTTTTTAACGTTTATTTATTTTTGAGACAGAGAGAGACAGAGCATGAATGCGGGAGGGTCAGAGAGAGAGAGGGAGACACAGAATCCGAAACAGGCTCCAGGCTCTGCACTGTCAGCACAGAGACCGACGCCGGGCTTGAACTCATGGACGTGAGATCATGACCTGGGCCAAAGTCGGACGCTTCACCGACTGAGCCACCCAGGCGCCCCAACAGTAGGTTTTTTGAAGAACTGGAAGAAGATAACCTAGACTGGGAAACCAAAGAAAACAATAGGCTGTTTTAAAAAGTCCTACTGAGAGACAATGAAGGCCTGATTCAAAGTAGATACAAAGAAAAAGAAATGTGCATTTTGGGAAGTATAGATGTCTGATCGACTATGAGGATGACAAGGACAGAGGCATTGAAAATAATTCCCAGGTTTCTAGCTTAGGTGCCTGAATGGATGGTAGTTCTGTTAGTCATTACAAGGAACAAAGGGGGTTGCTCAGGGATGACTAAGATGAGGGGTAGAGAGGAGAAGATAATGTTCATGGGCTGAATTTGGAACCTATTAAGTGCCATTAAGATATCACCGGGCAAGTTCCTATTTAAAACCTTCTATATTATGGGCCTTGCGTCAAATGTTGTCAATAACCACATTTAATAACCGCATAGTATTCAGTACACATGTGCTACAATTTACTTACCCATTTTCTTCTGGTTAGACAGCTCAACCATGATCCATTTGGTTCCTGTTACAAATAGCGCAGCAATGTACACAGTTGGACTTAGAGATTTTCTTTTCCATTTTGGATTCTTAGATTACATTCCTAGTAATAAAACCACTGGGTCAAAAGGTGTGCACATTTTCTGGCTTAATTAATACTGCCAATTTATTTCCCCAAAGAGTTAGATCAATTTATACAACCACCACTAACAGTTTCCCAGTTTCACTGAATTCTCCTTTACTTCCAGATTTCTTGAGATACAATTGACATACGACGTTATAAAAATTTAAGGTACACAATCGGATGATTTGATACAGGTATGTATTGCTAAATAATTACCATTATGGGTTAGTTAACACCTCCATCACCTCTTGTAACTATTTGTGTGTGCGTGGTGAGAATATCTAAGATTTACTGTCTTAGCAAACTTCAAGTATATGGTATAATATTGTTAACTGTAGTCACCATGTCGTATATTAAATCTCCACAATATATGCGTCTTATAACTGGAAGTTGGCATCCTTTGACCAACGTCTCCCCATGTTCTCTACCCCCCAGTCCCTGGCTCTATTCTCTGATTCTATGAGTTCAGCTTTTTTAGATTGACTCCATATATCAATAAGATCATACAATATTTGTCTTTCTCTGTTGGACTTATTTCACGTAGCATAATGCTCTCAAGCTCCATCCATGTTGTCATAAATGTCAGGTTTTGTTGCTCTTTTTCTATTTTGCTCCTGGCCTCTATTTCTGCTGTGAGCTTTGTTATTTCCTTCCTTCTGCTAACTCTAGGCTTAGCTTGTTCTTTTCCTACTTTCTTGAAGCATAAAGTTGAGTTGTTTATTTGAGGTCCTTTTTAATGCAAGTGTTTATATCTATAAACCTCCTTCTTAAAACAATGGCTTTGAATGACGCACTGGACCAGATGGACTGAACAGGTATATTCACAACATTCCATCCTAAAAGAGCAGCATACACATTCTTCTCAAATGCACATGAACATTCTCCAGAGTAGATCACATATTAGGCTATAAAACAGGCCTCAACAAATTCAAGAAGATCAAAGTCATCCCATGCAACTTTTCTGACCACAACGCTATGAAACTAGAAGTCAACAAACAAGAAAAATCTGGAAAGACCACAAGACCACAAGTACATGGAGATTAAATAACACGCAACTAAACAATGAAAGGGTCCACCAGGAAATAAAGAAGAAAATAAAAAATACACGGAAACAAATGAAAATGAAAACACAATGGTTCAAAACCTTTAGGACAAAGCAAAAGCCATTCTAAGAGGTAAGTATATAACAATACAGAACTACCTCAAGAAGCAAGAAATATCTCAAATAAACAACCTAGCCTTATACCTAAAGCAACTAGAAAGAGAACAACAAATAAAGCCTAAAGCCAGCAGAATGAAGAAAATAATAAAGATTAGAATAGAAATAAATGATACAGAAGTTAAAAACAAACAAAAAAAAACAATAGACCAGATGAATGATGAAACCAGGAACTGGTTATTTGAAAAAATTAATAAAACTGATAAATCTGTAGCCAAACTTATCAAAAATAAAAAAGACCCAAATAAAAATCATAAATGAGAGAGGAAAAATAACACCACAGATACCAAAAAATTTTTTGAAATAATATTATGAAAAACTATATGACAATAATTGGACAACCTAGATGAAATGGATAAATTCCTAGAAATGGATAAATTACCAAAACTGAAACAGAAATAGAAAATTTAAACAGACCGATAACCAGCAAAGAAATTGAATCAGTAATCAAAAAACTTCCCACAAACAAAAGTCCAGGATTACATGGCTTCACAGGCAAATTCTACCAAACACCTATTTTATTTTATTATCTATCTATCTACTTATTTATCTATTTATTTTGAGAGAGAGAGGGAGAGAATCCCAAGCATAAGGCTTGTACTCAAACCAAACATTTAAAGAAGTGTTAAAGGGTGCCTGGGTGACTCAGTTGGTTGAGCATCAGACTCCTGATTTTGGCTCAGGTCATGATCCCAGGGTCGTGGGATCAAGCCCTACATCGGGCTCTGCGCTGAGCGTGAAGCCTGCTTAGGATTTTCTCTCTGTCCCTTTCTCTCTCTCTCCCTCTCTCCCTCTTCCCCACTTGGCTCTGTCTCTAAAAATAATTTTTAAAGAAGTATTAATACGTATATTTTTCAAAATATTCCAAAAAATAGAAAAGGAAGAAAAACTTCCAAATTCATTCTATGAGGCCAGCACTGTCATAGTACCAAAACCAGATAAAGACACCACAAAATGAAGAGAACTACAGGCCAATATCTCTGATAAATATAGATGAAAAAATCCTCAAAAAATAATACCAAACCAAATCCAACAATACATTAAAAATCATTCACTATGATCACGTGGGATTTATTCTTGGGTTGCAAGGGTGATTCAATATTCATAAATCAATCAATATGATACATCACATTATTAAAAGAAAGCATAAGAACCATATGATCATTTTAATAGATGCAGAAAAAGCACTTGACAAAATACCACATCCATTCTTTACAAAGTACAACATCCATTCATGATAAATATCCTCAACAAAGTAGGTTTAGGGCGAACATACCTCAACATAATAAAGGTCATATATGAAAAATCCACAGCTAATATCGTCTTAAATGGGGGAAAACTGAGAGCTTTTCCTCTGTGATCAGGAAGAGGACACGGATGGCCACTCTCACCACTAATTCAACATAATACTGCAAGTCTTAGCCACAGCAATCAGACAACAAAAAGAAATAAAAAGCCTTCAAGTTGTTAAGGAGGAAGTGAAACTATATATAGGAAAACTGAAAGACTACACCAAAAAATTGCTAGAACTAATAAACAAAATCAGTAAAGTTGCAGGACACAAAATCAACATACAGAAATCTGTTGCATTTCTATACACCACTAATGAAGCAGCAGAAAGAGAAATTAAGGAATCAATCCCATTTACAATTGTACCAAAAACAATAAGATACCTAGGAATAAACCTAACCAAAGTGGTGAAAGCCCTGTACTCTGAAAATTATAAAACACTGATGAAAAAAATTGAAGACATCAAAAAGAAATGGAAAGACATTCCATGCTCATAGATTGGAAGAACAAATGTTATTAAAGTGTCTATAGTACCACAAACAATCTACACATTTAATACAATCTCTATCAAAATATCAACAGCATTCTTGATACTGAGCTTGAACAAACAATTCTAAAATTTGTATGGAACCACAAAAGACCCCAAATAGCCAAAGCAATCTTGAAAAAGAAAAGGAAAGCTGGAAATATCATGATTCCAGATTTCAAGTTACATTACAAAGCTGTAGTGATCAAAACAGAATGGTCACAAAACAGACACACGAATCAATAGAACAGAATACCCAGAAATAAACCCACAACAATATGGTCAATTAATCTTTGAAAAAGCAGGAAAGAATATCAATGGGAAAAAGAAAGTCTCTTCAACAAATGGTTCTGGGAAAAGTGGACTGCAACATGCAAAAGAATAAAACTGGACCACTTTCTTACACCATACACAAAAATAAGTTCAAAATGGATTAAAGACCTAAATATGAGACCTGAAACCATAAAAATCCTAGAAGGGAACATAGGCAATAACCTCTTTGAGATTGGCTGTAACAACTTCTTTCTAGATATTTCTACTGAGGAAAGGGAAACAAAAGCAAAAAGAAACTATTGGGACTGCATCAAAATAAAAAACTTCTGCAGGGTGAAGGAAACAATCAACAGAACTAAAAGGCAACCCACTCAATGGGAAAAGATATTTGCAAATGGCATATCCAATAAAGGGTAAGTATCCAAAATAGATAAAAAACGTACACAACTCAACACCCAAAAAACAAATAATTCAATTAAAAATTGGGCAGAAGACATGAACAGACATTTCTCCAAAGAAGACATCCAGATGGCCAACAGGCACATGAAAAGATGCTCAACATCACTTACTGTCAGGGAAATACAAATCAAAACTACAATGAGATATCACCTCACAACTGTCAGAATGGCTAAAATCAGTAACACAAGAAACAACAGGTATTGGTGTAGATGTGGAGAAAGGGGAACTCCTGTGCCCTGTTGGTGGGAATGCAAATGGGTGCATCCACTGTGGAAAATAGTATGGAGGTTCCTCAAAAAATTAAAAATAGAACTACCCTGTGATCCAGTAATTTCACTACCAGGTATTTACCCAGAGTACAAAAATACTAATTCGAAGAGATACATGCACTCTGATGCTTAGCAGCGTTATCTACAATAGCCACATTACAGAAACGGCTCAAGTGTCCATCAATAGATAAATGGATACAGATGTGGTATATATATATATATATATATATATATATATATACATATACGTGTATATATATACACACACACACACACTAGAATATTATTCAGCCATAAAAAAATGAAATCTTGACATTTGCAACATGAAGCTAGAGAGTATTATGCTAAGCAAAATAAGTCAGTCAAAAAAGACAAATATCATATGATTTCACTCATGTATGGAATTTAAGAAATAAAACAAATGAGCAAAGGGAAAAGGAGAGAGAGAGAGAGGCAAACCAAGAAAGAGTATAGAGAACTGAGGGTTACCAGAGGGGAGGCAGGGGGAGATGGGTTAAATAGGCGATGGGGATTAGAGTGCTCTTGTGATGAGCACCAGGTGATGTATGAATGTGCTGAATCACTATATTGTACATCTGAAACTAATATTACACTGTGTGTTAACTAACTGGAATTTAAATAAAAATTATAAAAAAATAAAAATAAAAAACTTCCTTCTTAGAATTGCTTTTGCAGGATCTGACACGTCCAATATGTCTCATTTTCATTTTCATTTATTTCAAGATTTTAAAAAAATGTCCCTTTTACTTCTTTGACCCATTGGTTGTTCAGGAGTATGTTCATTCATGTGCACAAATTCGTGAACTTTCCAATTTTTCATCTATTTTTGACTTCTTGTTTCATACCATTATGGTTGGAAAAGATACTTGGTATGATTTCAGTCTTCTTAAATTTATTAAGACTTGTTTTTTGCCCTATCATATGATTTCTCCTGGAGAATGTTCCATTGTGCTTGAGTAGAGTATGCATTCTGTAGTTGTCGTATGGAATGTTCTGTACATGCCTGATAGTCCCATTTAGACTAAAGTGTAGGTCAAGTCCGACATTTCCTTCTTGATATACTGTTGGGATGATCTATCAGTTGTGCAAAGTGGAGTATGATTACTCTGCTGTTGTTGTCTATTTCTCCCTTCAGATCTGTTAGTGTTTGTTTAATATATTTAGGTGCCTCAATGTTGGGTGCATATATAATAATAATTGTTATATCCCCTTGATGAATTGACCATTTTACATCACACAATGACCTTCTTTGTCTCATTACAGCTTTTGAGTTAAAGTCTGTTCTAATAAATGATAGCTACCACTGCTCTCTTTTGGTTTCCACTTGCATGAAATAGCTTTTACCATTCCTTCACTTTGAGCATATGTCTGTATTTAAAGCTGAAGTGACTCTCTTATAGGCACCATACAGCTGGGTCTTGTTTCTGTGTGTGTGTGTGTGTGTGTGTGTGTGTGTGTGTGTGTGTGTGTGTTTTAATTTTTAAATCCATCCAGATTCTGTGCCTTTTGCTTGCAGAATTTAACGGACTTAAATTTAAAATAATTATTGATAGGTAAAGACTTACTAATGCCATCTAATTGTTTTCTAGATTTTTTGTAGTTCCCTCATTCCTTTCTTCCTCTCTTGCTGTCTTTCTCTGTGAATTGATAAGTTTCCAATGTGGTCTTCTCTGATTACCTTCTCTTTATCTTTTATGTGTCTACTATAAGTTTTTGCTTTGTGTCTACCATGAAGCTTACATAAAACATCATACAGATATAATATTCTATATTAAACTGATAACAACTTAACATTGATTGCATACAAAAACTTACTTTTACTCTCCCCCTTTACTCCCACCCTTTTATTTTGTTGATGTTATAATTACATCTTTTTATATTGCATATTCATTAACAAATTATTTTAGCTATAGTTACATTAAATGCCTTGTCCTCTAACCTTTACATTAGTGTTAAGTGGCTAATGCACCACCATATCAGAGTATTAGAGTATTCCGAATCTGACTATATTCTTACTGGTTCAGTGTCGTGTGTATTTTCACATGTTTTCGTGTTATTAATTAGCATCCTTTCATTTCAGCAGGAAGACGCCCTTTCAGCATTTTTTCGTAAGGAAGGTCTAGTAGCGAGGCATTCCCTCGGGTTTTTTTCTTTTTTTTTTCTTTTTTTTCAACTTGAAGCTTGAACTCACGACCCCAATATCAAGTTTCATGCTGTACCAACTGACCCAGCCAGATGTTCCTTTCAGCTTTTGTCTGTTTCAGACAGTCTTTACCTCGTCTCCATTTCTTAAGGACAACATTGCCAGGTAAAGTATTCTTGGTTGGCAGTGTTTTTTCTTTCAGTGCTTTGACTATATCATCCCAGTCTCCTGTAGATTTCTGCTGAGAAATATGTCAATAGCCTTGTGGGAGTTCCCAGCTTCACTGAATCCTTGCCAACACTGAGTAAAGACTGATTTTTTTCCACCCAGCTAATAGATATAATACCTCATTTTAAAAGTTCATTTACCAATAAGGTGGAATATGAGCATGTTGATTCTGACCAGTGTGCTTATTTGAATGCATTTCCAAATTATTTTGGTGAGTCTTCAAGTTTTGTGCTTTCATTTACATTTTAACTATCACTCATTCACCATTACTAACTCATTTTCATGTAGGTTTTCTTTGTAACAACAGTATCTTAAGCTATCTTTTTCTTTCATTCATTCATTCATTCATTTTCAGTTTCCACTTTTATAATAGAAGTTTCCATATAAGCAAGAACCTTGTCTTTTCTTTTTGTTTCTTTTCCCACTATTGTACTCCCAGTGCTGGTAATAATGCCTGGCAACATAGTAAGCACTCAATAAATATTTGTTGAAGAAATGATAAAGCAACAATCTAAGTTAGGCATCTCAGGGCATAATTTCATTAGCTACTTCCCAGGAAAACTCCACTGTGGCTTAAAATAGTTAATGTTCTTTCTTAAAAACCTCATTACTCTTAGTGAGTCTTTTAGACACTAAGAAATGAAATCAATGTGTCCATATCTTGTTCAATCTTGTTTCTTTTATTCTTAGCGAGTCTATATTGACGTTGCCTTAAAAAATGTAGGTTGCAAGGACAGGGATGTGACTTTCCTAATTAATCTCTGTGTCCTCTTCCCAAATACCTAGGGCAATATCACAGACACACTGGAGAGTAAAAAATTATTAACTTATAACAACAGTGATGATAATCTGGCTGTTCACAAAGAAAGGATGCCATTCTAGAAAGCTCTATAGAATTTTATTTTAATAGAAATATAACACTGTGATAGTCATATACAGAGTTAGGGCTAATTTCAGCATCAGAACTTTACTGACCTATATTTTAGCAAAGAAAAACACTACATTTGCTCTTTTACACAAAAACATTGTCCTGGAAGGAATAAATCACAACAAGAAACAAACATTAAGAAGGTATCACAACACTTCTTAGCCAAAAGAACCAAAATAATTTCCAGGCATCCAGCTGATGGAGGAATATTCAAATAAGCCTATATGCTCCCACTCACAACATATAATAATTTATTAGTAATACATATATGTACACATAAACATACATGTACACATATGCATATATATACATGCATATACAGTTAATATATTAATTTATTCATTGTCACAGTGTTCAAGTTTGCATCAAACATCTGCTGTTTAATTAAGCATGATGCTTATATGTTGCTCAACAGAGTCAATCAGTTGAAAACATTTCTAGATCTTCTTCAAAACTGCTGTTAAAATACTGACCTAATGTCCTTTATAAAAATGCTCATGCAATACAATTTTCTCTTAGAAATGAAGGTCAAGGAACACTTGGTGTCTCCCACCTATATAGTTCAGTCATTATATTAATGATTCCCGCTTAGACAGGATTCTACAATTCACAAAATGCTTTCTCTACATGTGATTATTTTCCCCTTGCAACAGTCCTTTGCAGGCTATAGAAATTGGGCCTTTATTGTGATCCATTATCATTGTGATCCATTATTAGGATCCACTATCCTAACGCAAATATTGAGCTCAGACTGTCAGGTGACTAGCTCCAGATCCGTAGCAGGTGAGGAGCAAGGCAGACTTGCAGAATACAGGGTTCCTTATCCATGAAAAAATTCCCTGCTTTTCAACAATCGGGTGGTTAGAGCTGTATTTCCTTCTTTCCATTTTTAACTCTCAAAAGGTGCAGAACTGAATGTAATACAGTAATTTTCTCAATTTTTGTACACTTCTCTCCCCTTTTCTTAATGGTTTCTTTTATCATTCTTTTTTATCCATGTTTTATGTGTAAGTTAATTAATTTTAGAAGTAGATAGGATATTGGGGCTGCTGGGTGGCTCAGTCAGTTAAGCATCCAACTCTTGATTTTGGCTCAGGTCATGATCTCACGGTTCATGAGTTTGAACCCAGAGATGGGCTCTATGCTCTCAGTATGGATCCTGCTTGGGATTCTCTCTCTCTGCCCTTCTCCCCACTTGTGTGTGGTCACTCTCTGTCGCTCGCTCTCTCTCTCTCTCTCTCTCAAAAATAAATAAATTAACATTAAAAACCAAAATGGACCAATTCCACAAGAAAGACTTGGGTGCTCCACTGGTGGCATGAGGGCAGGGGTTGTTGTGAGGCCTGCCTTTCTTCATGGGACCACATGCCTGTCCTAGACAGACCAAGGGAGTCCTCGTCGTGTCCATTTCTTTAATTTTTTTAATGTTTATTTTTGAGAGAGAGACAGACAGAGCATGAGTAGGGGAAGGGCCGAAAGGGAGACACAGAACTCGCAGGCTCCAGGCTCCATGCTGTCAGCCCAGAGCCCGATGTGGGGTTTGAAGCCACGAGCTGTGAGATCGTGACCTGAGCAGAGGTCAGACGCTTAACCAACTGAGCCACCGAGGCACCCCTCATCATGTCCATTTTTTAAAGGGAGGAGGAGCATGGATCAGGGGTGCTTTGTCTTTAAGAAATAATTTCTATTAAGTGGAAGAAAAAATTTTGAACAAAACAGTAAGGCAAATATGATGCCCTGCATAAAAACTTGACAACTGTTTGGGGCACCTGAGTGGCTTAGTCGGTTAAACGTCCAACTTCGGCTCAGGTCATGATATCGCAGTTTGTGGGTTCAAGCCCCGCGTCATCAGGGTCTGTGCTGACAGCTCAGAGCCTGGAGCCTGTTTCGGATTCTGTGTCTCCCTCTCTCTCTCCCCCTTCCCCGCTCATGCCCTGTCTCTCTCTCAAAAATAAAAACACATTAAAAAAATAAAAAGAAAACAATTTGACAACTGTTTAAAACTCCATAAATCTTTTCTATGCGTGGTAGAAACTAGACATCTAAATCCTTAGAACTGAAGAGTTACCAAATGAGATTTTAGAAAATGAGGAACTGTCCCAGCTAGGTTTTGATTTATGAAATATGTAGCACTTGCCCGCTTCACTGAGGGCAGAAATTTGTGTGACTTTCAAAAAGGCAGAATCTGAAGAGTCACATGTCCCACCAATCCGTGTCGTTGTTCCCCGCGTATCCATGATGTTGTGGCCTAAAGCATGTGGTGGTTTTTCCAAATGCAGTTGTTAATGGAATGCTTTAGGGACCCAGCCACTCCAAGATAAACCGAAAGCGGAGATTAATTTTCCTCCTGCACTCAGCTCTTATACCAGTGTGTCCCATTGGCTGAACTCAGCTGGAACCAGCTTTTAAGGGAGTCTTCATGATATGGTTCTCAGGTTAGCACCCCAGAATACCAAGCAGAACAGAAAAAAGAATGGATGTAGAGTAGCAAACAGTAACACGAAGAAGTTCCATTGTTAACACTTGATTTTTAGAGCTCTTTATTTATTAAGGCTCTTACTACTTTGTTATCTTTATCACACGTACCTTTTCATTTTGTGATAATTTATGTTGGCCTTTGAAAAGGTCTAGGATTATTCCATAAATTACTAGGTTTGTTTTTTTTTTTTTAAACCTCAGTTGCTTTGGATAATAAGGTTCTGGAAACATCCTGTACCTCCCAATTCATTTCTCTCTCAAGTTACTTTGCATAGTCAGAGAGGCTCTGCTAACAATGCTTCTGAGCATATAACAATCAAGCTGTTATGTTTGATCAGAAAGTGCTATGCAGATTGATTGTTTTATGTGGCAAGAACATAGATTTCCTGTTTTTCATGCCTTCTTGAATACACCGAATACACAGAATGCACAGAGGCTCCTGCAGCTGACTCCCGACGGGCTTTCCTTTTCAAAGCAGAAGCACCTTCCCAACTGGCAAGGCTTTACTACCACCAGCAGTAATGGATTTCCCAGGGAATTGTAGGGTCGTGATTATACTTTTGCCTCTGTTTCCGTAGCTGTCTGCCTGCTTCCTATCCTATGTGACAGGTCTGTGACAGTCCTTCAGCTAAACGTGATGTGCAAAATGTCTGAGTGACTGCAATACTCAGTTGCAGGTCACTTTATTATTTTTCTAACTTTGTCGTTGCACAAACACCATGAAGTTTACCCTCTTACCAATTTCAAAGGGTACAATACATTACTGTTGACTATAGGTACAATATTGTACAACAGATCTCTAGAGTTTCTTCATCTTTTTAACTGAAATGGGGAGTTACTAATCAATGGGCATAAATTCCAGTTCAGCAGCTGACTTTAAACTGAGGCCATGTTCCCTTGATAACAATGCTTGATGGTAAGGCAATAAAAACTTCGACTTGTTTTTTGGCTCTAGGTCATATCGTCTCAAGTGGAACATGACACAGAAAGAAGTCTTCGGGACACAGTGAAAGGAATTCAGCCCCAAAGAGGACAGAGCTGATAAGATTAGATAATGGCTTCTAGAACTCAAGCACCCGGGCTGGGGTTAAGAACATGGCTCTAGGCTCCAAATGAATTGGGAGCACCTGCAAGGGCCTGGTTGTTTCGACAGCAAACGAGAAAAACTGCATTTTGGTGTGCAACATCGTACCTAGGTGCTTACCTGTGGCACACTGTCACTCAAGTTCAGGGAAACAAAACTGATTCTGGGCCACGTCCCCTGGGGGACTGCTGGGTTAACCGAGGTACTCCCTGCCTAGGTCTAATTTGATTTAGAACTCAGACAAAACTAAACATACACAGTACAACCATTTTTTAAATTTTTTCCAGATGCTATTATAATGGAATCACATTGCTTCCTTGATTCATGCTTTTTCCATTATGAGTGGAGTTGTCAGATAAAGGACACTCAATTAAATTTGAATTTCTGCTAACAACAAATAATTTTTAGTATAAGTATAGCCCTTGTGCTGTTCGGGAACTATGCAGTCCTTATCTGAAATTCAAATTTAACTAAGCATCCTGTATTTTTATTTGCTAAATCTGGCAACACTAATTATGAGCAGTGTTAAGCATCTCTTTATATATTTATTGTCTATTTGTATCTTTTTTTTCTGAGAACTGCGTGTTCATGTCTTTTGACCATTTTTCTTTTAGGTTGTTGGTGTTTCAATACATATTAGTAAGAAAATTGTGCTTCACATGTCATATACCACACAATTCTTTTTCTGATTTTAATTTTGTGTATCATATTTTTTACCCAAACTTTTCATCTTTAATTACAGAATGTATCTTTCCTTATATGATAGCAGGGTGTTTTCTCACGCTTAGAAAGGTCTTCTCAGCTCTCTGATGTGTGTACGTGTGTGTATATGTGTACAAATACATATATATATACGCATATATATATGAAAAATGGTTCCTCAAACAAGTCCATGACCTAATCCCCGGAACCTGTGACCTGTGACTACATTATAGTTCATGGCAAAAGGGAAATGAAGGTTGCAGATGGAATTAAGGATGCTAATCAGTTGACTTTCAAATAGGGAGCCTATCCTGGATTATCCAGGTATGCCCAATGAATTCGCAGGTGTCCTTAAAAAGTGGAAGAGGGAGGGAGTGCCTGGCTGGCTCAGTTGATAAGGCATGGGACGCTTGATCTTGATGCTGTGAGTTCAAGCCCCTCGTTGAGTGTAGAGATCACTTTAAAAAAATTTCTAGCTCTGCGAAGAATTATGGTGGTATTTTGATAGGGACTGTGTTAAATGTGTAGACTGCTTTGGGTAGTACAGACGTTTTAACAATGTTTGTTCTTCCAATCCATGAGCATGGGATGCTTTTTCATTTTGTGTGTGTGTCCTCTTTACTGTCTTTCAGAATTCTTCTGTAGTTTTCACAGTACAGATTTTTTACCTCTTTAGTTAGGTTTATTACTAGGTATCATTGTTTTTCGTGCAGTTGTCAATGGGACTGATTCCTGGATTTCTTTTTCTGCAGCTTTGTTATTAGTGTATAGAAAGGCAACAGATTTCTGCACATTGATTTTATATCCCGCGACTTTGCTGAATTCATTTATTAGTTCCAGCAATTTTTTGGTGCAGTCTTTTGGATTTTCTACATAAAGTATTATGTCATCTGCAAATAGTGAAAGTTTGACTTCTTCCTTGCCAATTTGTATGCCCTTTCTTTCTTTTTGTTGTCTGATTGCTGAGGGCCAAGACTTCCGGTACTATGTTAAATAGTAATGGTGACAGTGGGCATCCTTGTCTTGTTCCTGACCTTAGGGGAAAGGCTCTCAGTCTTATCCCGTTGAGGAGGGTATTAGCTGTGGGTCTTTTGTATATGGCTTTTATGATGTCTCGTATGTTCCTTCTAAACCTACTTTGTTGAGGGTTTTTATCAAGAATGGATGCTGTATTTTGTCAAATTCCTTTTCTGCATGTATTGACAGGATCATATGGTTCTTATCCTTTCTTTTATTAATGTGGTGTATCATGTTGATTGATTTACAAATATTAAACCAGCCCTGCAGCCCAGGGATAAATTCCACTTGATCATGATGAATAATTCTTTTAATGTACTATTGAATTTGATTTGCTAGTATCTCACTGAGAATTTTTGCATTCTGGTTCATCAGAGAAGATATTGGCCTATAATCCTCCTTTTTAGTGGGGTCTGCGTCTGGCTTTGGAATGAAGGTAATGTTGGCTTTGTAGAATGAGTTTGGAAGTCTTCCTTCCATTTCTATTTTTTTTTTTTTTTGGAACAGTTTGAGAAGAATAGGTATTAACTCTTATTTAAAGATCTGGTAAAATTTCCCTGGGAAGCCATCTGGCCTAGGACTCTTGTTTGTTGGAATATTTTCAATTACGGATTCAATTTCTTTGCTGGATGCGGAGAAACGGGAACACTCTTACACTGCTGGTGGGAATGAAAACTTATGCAGCCACCCTGGAGAGGAGTATGGAGGGTGTCAAAAAACTACAAATAGAACTATCCTACAACCCAGCCATTGCACTATTATGTATTTACCCGAAGGATACAAAAATACAGATATAAAGGGGTACATGTACCTCAATGTTTATAGCAAGCAGCATTATCAACTATAGCCAGACTATGTAAAGAGTCCTAATGTCCATCGACTGATGAATGGATAAAGAAGATGTGGTGTATATACACAATGGAATATTACTCAGCCATCAAAAAGAATGAGGACTTTAAAGAGACAAAACAGATGAACATAAGGGAAGGGAAACAAAAATAATATAAAAACAGGGAGGGGGACAACACAGAAGAGACTCATAAATATGGAGAACAAACTGAGGGTTACTGGAGGGGTTGCGGGAGGGGGGATGGGCTAAATGGGTAAGGGGCACTCAGGAATCCACTCCTGAAATCATTGTTGCACTGTATGCTAACTAATTTGGATGTAAATTATTTAAAAAAAATTAAAGTAAAAAGAATGAAATCTTACCATTTGCGACGATGTGGATGGAGGTAGGATGTATTGTGCTAAATGAAATAAATCAGAGAAAGACAAATACTCTATGATTTCACTCATATGTGGAAATTAAGAAACAACACAAATGAACACATGAGAAGTGGGGGAGGGAGAGAAGAGAGGGAAACAAACCACAAGAGACTCTTAACGACAGAGAACAAACTGAGGGTTGATAGAGGGAGGTGGGTGGGCGATGGGCTAGGATGATGGTGGGTATCGAAAAGGGCACTTGTTGTGATGAGCACTGTTTGTTGTAAGGGATGAATCCCTGAATTCTACTCCTGAAACCAATTTTTCACTTGATGTTAACTAAAATTTAAATTAAAACATTTCTTTTTTTAAAAGTGGAAGAGGGAGGCAGAAGAGGAGGTCAGAGAGAGATGCAACTACAAAAGAAATGCTCAGAGAAATGCCACGCTGCTGGATTTGAAGACGGAGGAAGTTGATTATGAGCTAAGCAATGGAGGCAGACTCCAGAAGCTGGAAATGGCAAGGAAATAGTTTTCCCCCAAAGCTTTCATAAAGGAACACAGCCTTGCAGATGCCTTGATTTTAGCCCCCTTAAGACCCATTTTCAGACTTCTGACTTCCAGAACTGTAAAATAATAAATCTGTGCTGTTTGAAGCCACCAAATGTGTGGTACCGTGCTATAGCAGCAATAGAAAACTAATACAGCATAGGGGCCCCTGGGTGGCTCAGTCGGTTGAGGGTCCAACTCTGGCTCAGATCATGATCTCACGGTTTGTGAGTTTGAGCCCCACATCAGGCTCTCTGCTGTCAGCACAGAGCCTGCTTCGGATCCTCTGTCCTCCTCTCTCTGCCCCTCCCCTGCTCATTCTCGTTCTCTCTCTCTCTCTCTCTCTCTCTCTCTGTCTCTCAAAAATGAATAAACATTAAAAAATTAAAGAAAACTAATACATCATGTAAATTTCTAAACCTGTAAATAAATATTTAAATTTCCTCTCCCCATCCTCACCCTTTCCATAGCTGGCCGATGATCCTGACTCAAACAAAACATGCTGCTGTCTTACTAGCCTCTCTATATAGAGGCTCTTAGTATAGACATTGGAACGGTTTGCTCTTCACTTCAGGTAGTGGGGCCCAAAGGTCACCTTGCAGAAAGGCCTTCCCTGAGTGCTCTATTAAAATATTCGATATAATATCCTCCCCACCCTCTGTTAGCCTCTGTTCCCTAACCCTAATTTTTATTTTTTCAAATAAAAATTACCACCATCTGCCATATTATATACGTATTCATTCTTAACTTTGTGTCTTCAACCACTAAAGCATGCATTCCATAAGAATTAGGGCCTCATATTCACTGCTGTGTCCCTAGCACCTAGAAAACAGTAGATAATCAGTACATATTTATCGAGTGAACTAATGTATTACTTTAGGCCTCACTGGTTAGGTTGAAGGGGTTTCCCCAATATATCTAGATTACTTTCTGTGCATATTACAGGGTGTGTTCTCATATTCGAGGAATCAAAATAAAAAATAAATATTAAACATATGTGAGACATTATCCTGTGTCTAGAAGTCGAGACCAGTCATGTGCAGGCACATTACTTTTGTGTTCCATACCACAGTCACAGAAATCAAAGGCTTATAGGTGCCTGATGCTTTAAAGGAAAAGTGTGTTATGTGTGTCTTGAAAAAGCAGCCCCCCCTAATATCTTAATACCCTTTGAAAAAGAAAAATAATAAAAAGGTTAAATTTACATAGAGATTAAGCAGCCACTTAAGAGGAAATCGCTATAATTCTTATCCCTTACTTTTTGAGGTTCAATATTATATGAACTCTCTAGTTGATCGGACTGATAACTTACGGAGATTCACTGGAAAGAAAGGATGCCAAGACTTCTAAATGAGATCTCACCATGAGTTTAGAAGTTGTCTAGGCTGATGACCAGAGCTGACACAAGAACTATGGGGTAGAATGGAGCATAGAAAAAATCTTGGCACCAATTTTTCTGGATTAATAGCTGAACGTGTAAGAATGAATCAAAAGAACTAAGACTTTAACCCTAAAATCCAGGAAATTCAGGTCCTTGTGGCAGCAATGAAAGCGAAAACCTTGACAGATTTACGATGCCTTTTCTCAGTTCTCTCTCTTCCTGATATTTAGAAGCAAAAATGATCTCTTTGTACTCAATAACTCCCCTTGGGTTATTGGGTATTAAAATGAAAGTAAGAGGGAAGGGCAGGGATCAAAGGAGAAACTATGGAATTTCTGCTACCATCAGATGGCAGATGAAGAAGAGAGATTTGACTGATTTGTACCCAAAGTTGGTGAAAAGAGATCATATTGGTTATGCATAAATTATTTTTGTTGGTTATATTTTAATGAACTGATTATGTGCCTTCCCTAATAGCTTCTGAGTATTTTGAGAAGAAGCCTTATGTTTTATTAATTTCTACGCCAGTTCTTGAATAGTGGCTGGAATATCATAACACATAGTTTCCACTCCGTTTATGTTCGATCAATGAATAGATTAATGAATTCAGCAAAACACTCAGAGGAGAGGGATGAATTTTAATGGGTTTGCCAGGCCATTATATTTTTTCTCATTTAGGATGACCTTTGAATTTCACAAGCAAAAAAAGAAAATTAACAGGAAAAAGGAAGAGAATTACTTCATTGAATCAATTGTATTGAGCTGTGCTAAGTGATTTAGGAGACACTAAAATAAACAAAACATGCCTTCTGACTCTAGCAATGCGGGAAAATCTAATTATACCAGAATATTATGTTTTAATGGTTAAAATATTCTATTTTAATTCAAATGCTGTGGTTAAGTAAATAGTACTTTAAATTATACCTGTGCATTTTTTGGTTCAAATGGTTTATGAGGCGTAGAAACTCTGAAATGGATGGCAAATATGTTTCTGTACTCCTCTTTCTTTTAACTAAATGTTCATTAATAGATCCAACCCATTTTGGTGACTATATTTGCCACTTGATATAAAATGACTTACCCTTTAAAATAAAAGCACATGGTGTTAAAGCATACGCTGTGTTGATACATTTACCATGAACTTTTGTGACTCTTTCATCTTTTTTGGGAGTTAAAATATTCCTGGAATAATCTAAGGGCACATTTGCCACCACTTGGCATTTTTTCTGTTTAACTTATTTCTCAATTTTGCTCTACATCAAAAAGAACATTTTAAATTTAACAAACAGGACATTCTCCCAAAAGAAAGAAAAGCATGCGTCATTCAATCACACTTCGTGGTTTCTTTTCACAATGTATAACGTAGATAGGTAGAGCCAAGTTTGATTTTGAAACAATGACTTTTTTTGAGACAGAGAGAAAGGGAGGGAGGGAGGGGGGGAACGCGTGCGAGGAGTTGCGGTGCAGAGGGAGAGGGAAAGGGAGAGAGAGAACCTCAAGCCGTCTCTGTGCCCAGCACAGAGCCTCACACCACCCCAGGACCGTGGGATCATGACCTGAGCCAAACTCAAGAGTCGGATGCTTAATCATTCAGCCACTCAGGTGCTCCCAAACAGTAATGATTTTAAAAATCAACCTCTATTGTGTGAATAATCTTAGCTGCACAATATGAGCACACAGAGTGAGGTAACCCTGAGTATATTCAAGTCAAAGACATTTTATCATGCCAACCAAACTAATATCTTAAACAAGGAGAGTTGAGATAATTCATTTTATTAAAAACATTGGTAAGGTTAAAAAAAAAAAAATTGCCTAGAGTCTTGACCTAAGAGAAAATGCAAGACACTCGGATTTCTCCAAAGTCAGGCACTTTCACCTGAATGGCCTGCCGAAGTGGGAGATATGTAAACAATGGAAGCTGCTTTGTGAAAAGTTTGATGAAGTTAGAAACGGTATTTAATACTCCTCTTAAAGTGCCTGGTTGGGAGTCTCACCAGAGCACAGAAATGACTTAATGGTTGTTAGACGATTAGACAGGTTTTCAATGAGCAGGGCAGAAATCTCTAGCATAGGAGAAGGGAAATACATCACTTTGGTCAATACAAATACAATGTGTTAATTAGTGAAATCAGGCGTACATATAGGTAAGACGTTGGAGAACAGGCAGGAAAAAGAGAAGATAGAGTGTTTGCATTTTTACAACCACAGGAGTGAGGTGAGTCAAGAACACAGTTGAGTGTGACCACATTAAGCAAAAGTCACAACTGAGACTGAACTGCATAGACCCACTCCTAGTTGCCCTGGCTATTTCTTGCCCCCTTTATATGTATAACATAATGAAGAAAAGTTTATTCAAATGAAGTAAATAGTAATCGGAAAGCTGATCAGTAAGTAGGGTAAAATTATGATCCAGTCAGCCCCACCTTCACGGAAACATTGGTGAGAAATTTGGTAAAGGTCTTCTTCGATAAAATGTATGATGATACAGAGACAGATTTAAGTTGTCCATAAAAGGAATTGTACTGAACCTGCACAGGAGAGCATATTTTAGACACCACAGATCGTTGTATCTCCCAACTGACTTTATCTTAGTCAATGTCAATGAAGTAAATATTTCATGAGCCCATGTCACCATCTTCCTCCATCCTTGGCCACTGCTGTGTGGGAGGAACCCCTAGCCATGATGGAAGGGAGAGCTCCCCGCTTTGATGTGGTCAATCAGTTTGGGTTGTTAGTAACTGTGGCAGCTTGCTTCTTTGGTCTCCATGGTGTTTGATGCTAGAAAGGAAGATTAACCTCATCCTAAGGGAATGGGATAGGAAGCCAGGTGAGTCAAGAATGTGTTAAAAATTCTTTGTGTCAAAGATTTCAATTTGTATTGGGGCAATTCTTGCTGCTGAGATGGATGGTATCGCTTACGGCATTTTCTTTACAATTACTTCTGTTTTTAAGATATGTACTTCTCAGAACAGCTTGGTCAAGAAAGGCTTTTTCTGGGGGAGACGTTTTTTAGAGTTTTACGTCGCACTGACAGGCACCAAAAGAAGTTTCCTGACAAGGTCAGGCAGTGAGTCGGAGAGCACTAAGAGTCCTGGGTACCATTAGATCTTGTCAGGGTAACAGCTTCACCTGCAAATCAGTGTTTGTACTGGAAAGGACTTGGCAACAGTTGCTTAAGGAGACATTTTGAAATGATCTTTTTCTTAGACAATGCAATCACATGGATGGTTTCGGAACACTCTACCAGTTGTCTCAACTTCTGAGCTATTAAAAAAATTTTTTAAAGTTTACTTTTGAGAGAGAGACAAAGTGTGAGTGGAGGAGGGGGAGAGAGAGAGGGAGACACAGAATCTGAAGCAGACTCCAGGCTCTGAGGTGTCAGCACAGAACCTGACACAGGGTTCGAACTCACAAACTGTGAGATCATGACCCGCGCTGAAGTCGGACGCTCAACCAACTGGGCCCCCCGGGCGCCCCTGAGCTACTTAAAAGCCAGTCAGGCATCATTCTCACCGATAAGTCACTGACGCGTGCGCATGTGTGTGTGTGGCAAGAGGCTGGTTTGCTGCTTGGGAATTTAGCATGTGCCCCCCACTCAGATATACGCAAAGAATTATTTCTGGAGTTATTTGGAATAATTATCCAGTATATACATTGTTACATACAAGAATATACTTCCCTAACACAGCATGTTTCAGACTGGAAATTTGGTATTTTTACTATTAATTTATCAAGCTTCATCTCAGATAGGCTAGAGAAGGATACATTGAAAACCAGTAAGTTGTGACCCCTGGCCTGAGGGAGTTTACAGTGTAAGGAGACTGACCTGCAAAGAAGCAGACAGAAGAGTTTAAGGTACTCCCGGAAGAGGAATGGGTGGGATCCCTGCCTAAGCCCTTCATATTCTGAGGCTGAGGTAAGCACTCCAGGGAACATTCCACAGGGACGAGTGCATTAGGGCACGGTCAAGCTGACGTGTAGCAGCCAGAACTAGAAGTTGCATGTGATGCTCAACGTCAAGATGCTGCAGAACAAAGTGTGAAATACAGACATCATTGTGTTCAACTCCTTCAATGTTGTACGATTAAAAAAAAAACACCCAAAATATGAAAGAAAATGTTTGAGTGTCTTGCAAAGATTCCACCAGCAGTGCTATTCCAGTAGAGTCAGAAAATGAGAATTCTGAGTGATCCGAGACTAGATGCTTAGGCTTAGGAGTTGAGATTGGTCAATAGCATGGAATTGGTTGAAAGTGAAACATTATTTATTTCAATGGTTCACACTTGGAAACTTCACATTACTATGCAAAGTCAATAACCTCTTTTATTTGGGGTCCATCCAATTTTACTGGTCCCCACATAAATCTAAGTGAGTAAATGTAAGTCAATTTGAAATTGACATCTCCCTAAAACCTAAGCCAAAGTCAAGTTCTTAGGTCTTTTTCTACAAAATAGAAGAGTGTGGTGTGATTATAAGAATCCTCACTAACAAAATCGGTACACTTTCTACTCAAGGTATTGATTATTTTTTCAAGACAGTCCTTGAGATTCTTATTGAAGTTCCTTCCAGGCCAGCAGTATCAACAGCAATGGACCACTTGAATAGATATGACATATCTTCTGGCAATATTTATATGAATATAAGATATTAAATAATATGTAACATTTCAAACTTCTTTTACTGAGCTGTTTCCATGGGAACCAGAGGCATGTACTGAAAATTAAAACAGGTTTTTTTTTTTTTTTTCCTTACTGGATAGGTATGAGGCATCTTCTCAGAGATGCGGCTGCACAAGAGCTAAAAATCACTAACTTCATTAGTTATAGGCATTAATTGCCTAACTAAATTTCTTAAAGGTCAAGGCAGGAAACGTAAAACGTATTTTAGGCAGTTTGACTTTAAACACATCGCCTTTATAAAAGGCTAAATCAAAAATTCTAAATTACCATCAATACAAAATGGCTGCAGATGTTTTCATTTTAATTATAACACACAGATCAAGAATCAAGGAGACCCATTCTAATTTAATCTACGCAGTGGATTTTAGGCTAATTTTGTTATGGCCCAGAGTGGTCCGCAAAGAGGAATAAACTATTTTAATAGATCATCCTAGAAAATACCACTTACATGGCATTTTGATTGTGGGGAAGAGAAAGAATTCCATCCCAGCCTAGACGTTACTGTATTTTCTTTCCTTTTTTGTTCCTCTTTCTTTCGTGAATAAATTTTCACTAAGGTGCTAATATCATGTCAAGCATAGTAGAGGAATATAAAATGCCCTCCATTCAGGGTGCCTACAGTCTCATGACAGAGACTTACGAGTTAATAGTCAATGAGAAGAGTGGACATTATGGGCACCTTTCAGGGAAGGATTTGTCTCTTGGATTCCTCTTTGAATCTTGGGTCTCAACATTTAGCATGGTGCCTGGCACTAGGAAATACTCAATATATTTAAAATATGTTCACGAGCGGTTAATGAATTAATATATGAAGTCTTTAGACACTAAGTCTTTATACGATTCAGTATAAAATTAAGATGTAGAAACAGTAAATACTACACAGGTTTAAAAAAGATAAGCCACTGAGAGCCAGAGAAGGTAAAAAAGAAAAAAAGAAAAAGGTTTTCACAGCTGTGGTGAGACACTAGCTAGATTATAAAAGACACGTAGGGTTTTATCAAAGGGGAAAGATTTCAAATATGTTCATAATAACAATAACTGAATTTTGGTTAAAACATGAGAAATTAAACACAAGTGCTTCTTTTCCCTAATCCGTCACAAAATTCCATTAAAATGTGTGAAGACATTTACTCGTTTCCTGTTGCTGCCGTAACAAACTACCACAGATTTGGTGGCTTAATGCAAGTTTACTATCTTCCAGTACTGGAGGAGCAAACTCTAAAATCTAAGTGGCGGCCATGTTACTTCTGGAGGTTTCACGGAAGAATCCACTTCCTTACCTTTTTCTTCTTCTAAAGGCTGTCTGCATTCCTTGGCTCACGGCTTTTTCTTCATTTCCTTCCAACCTACTTCTCCCGTCCTCATCTGCATTACTAATGAATCTGAGCCTCCGGCCTCCCTTTTATAGGGACCCTTGTGATTACATTGGATCCACCTGAATAACCCAGGATAATGTCCTATTGTAAGATTCTTAACATAGGGGCACCTGGGTGGCCCAGTCGGTGGAGCGTCCCACGTCGGCGCAGGTCATGATTTCGCATTCCGTGAGTTCAAGCCCCGCGTTGGGCTGGCTTCTGTCGGCCCGTCAGTGCAGAGCCTGCTTCGGATCCTCTGTCCCCCCCTCTCTCTCTGCCCCTTCCCTGCTTGCACTCTCCCCAAAATAAATAATTTTTTTAAAAAACAAGATTCCTAATATAATCACACCTGCAAAGTCTGTTTTACTGTATAAGGTACCATATTCACATGTTCCAGGGAATAGTACGTGCACATCTTTGGAGACCCATTCTTCAGCCTACCACAGTCTTCCCTCCAGGCCCCCCAGATCCACATCCATCTCACATGTAAACTCCATCCATCTCATATCAAGGGCCAAAAAAGTCGCTACCTATCATAGCATCAACTGAAATCCAAAATCTCATCAAATTGTCTCCATCATATCAAAACCCACAAATCTTATGGTCTAAATCATCTAATTTGTTAGGAGTCTGACTATCAGTAAAATCCATCCTGGTGCAAAATCACTCCCCATCTGTGAATGTCTGAAACTCGACGAACAGCTCATCTGATCCCAAAATATAATAATGGGACAGGCATAGAATAACAGTTAACTGCATTTCCATTCAAAAAGGGAAAAAACCGAAAGGAAAAAAGGAATCACTGGTCCCAAGAAAATTTAAAATCCAATTGGGCAGACTCTCCGAGGTTTTAAGGCGTGGGAATTAATCCTCCGTGGGTGGTGGCTCTTCCCTCAGGGCCCTCAGCTCTGGCTTTGGAATCATCCTTCCTTTTTTTTTTTTTTAATTTCATGTTTTGTTTTTTAAAATTTACATCCAAATTAGTTAGCATCTAGTGGAACAATGATTTCAGGAGTGGATTCCTTAATGCCCCTGACCCATTTAGCCCATCCCCCCTCCCACAACCCCTCCAGGAACCCTCAGTTTGTTCTCCCTATTTATGAGTCTCTTCTGTGTTGTCCCCCTCCCTGCTTTTATATTATTCTTGTTTCCCTTCCCTTATGTTCATCTGTTTTGTCTCTTAAAGTCCTCATAGGAGTGAAGTCATAGGATGTTTTTCTCTAATTTCATCCTTCCTTTTTTTTTTTTCAACGTTTTTTTTTTTTTATTTATTTTTGGGACAGAGAGAGACAGAGCATGAACGGGGGAGGGGCAGAGAGAGGGAGACACAGAATCGGAAACAGGCTCCAGGCTCCGAGCCATCAGCCCAGATGCCTGACGCGGGGCTCGAACTCACAGACCGCGAGACCGTGACCTGGCTGAAGTCGGACGCTTAACCGACTGCGCCACCCAGGCGCCCCTCATCCTTCCTTTTTTATGAATCACAGCCATGTGTTTTGCCTCTAAGCAGTTTTACCAGTATGTTTCTTGCCTATAGATATTGGGGAGACTGATGGCTTTCTTTCATTTCATCTTCTCTCTGTCCCTTTCAGTACAGATGGCAGAATTTCTTCTGATATAACATTCACAAAAACATCGTGAGTGTCCGATGTATGTCAAGGAGATTCATTGCATTTATGGGTGCCTCTCCTGAGGCAAGGGAAGCATAAGCAAAAGTAAACTACAGGGACTGCATGAAAATAAAAAGCTTTTGCACAGCAAAGAAACCATCAACAAAGCAAAAAAACGCAACCTAGTGAATGGGGGAGGATATTTATAAATGATAAATCTGCTAAGGGGTTAATATCCAAAATGTATTTAGAAAATATATACAACTCAACACCAACGATACAAAACAAAACAAAACAATCTGCATAAAATACGGGCAGAGGTCCTGACCAGACATTTTTCCAAAGAAGACATCCAGATGGTCAACAGACACATGAAAAGATGTTTTTAATATCACTAATCATCTAGAAAATGCAAATCAAAACGATAATGATGTACCACCTTACACCAGTCACAACGGCTAGTATCAAAAAGATAAGAAATAAGATGTGTTGGTGAGGATGTGGAGAAAGGGGAGCCCTCCTACACTGTTGCTGGGACTGTAAATTGGTGTAGCCACTGTGGAAAACAGTGTGAAAGTTTCTCAAGAAATAAAAAATGGAAATACCATAGGATCCAATAATTCCACTACTGGATATTTACCCAAAGAAAACAAAAAGATGAATTTGAAAAGGTATCTGCACCCTTATGTTTACTGCAGCATAATTTACAATAGCCAAGATATGGAGGCAACCCAAGTGTCCATTGATAGACGAATGCACACGTAAGATGTGTTATATACGTGCGACGGAATAACACTTGGTCATAAAGAGAAGGAAATCTTGCCATTTGTGACAACACGGACGAACCTAGGAGGTATAATGCTAAGTGAAACAAGCCAGACACAGAAAGACAAACACCATATGATTTCACTCCTATGTGGAATCTAAAAATGAAAATGAATAATCAAACAAAACAGACTCTTAAATACAGAGAACAAACAGCTGGTTGCCAAAGGGGAAGTGGGTGAGGGGATGGGTAAGATAGATGAAGTGAGTTAAGAGGTACAAACTTCCAGTTATAAAATGAATAAGTCACAAATAAGAAAAGTACAGCACAGGGAAGAGAGGCAATAATATTGGAGTCAGATCGTATGATGACTATACTTTCAGTGGTGAGCATTGAGTACCGCCTAGAATTGTCAAATAAGTACGTTGTACACCTGAAACTAATATAACATTGTGTGTCAATTATAGTTCAGTAATTAAAAACACCAGAGGCTGAAAAATAAGGAGGATTTACTGTTAGAGAGGAGGCCTCTCCAAAGGTCTTTCCTAGATAAGCCCGTATCTATTTTTGGCTCCTGCTGAGATGGCTGAAGGGATTCATGAATCCCATGACTAATCTCTTCAAAGAGCCTTCTGTTCTCGTGTTCCTTTGGACACACTAGCAAAAGGTTGTCTAGCCACAGCCTTCACTTTCTCTCTAGTGTATGCTATCTGGCAGTGAATCGCCTAGTTTGAGGATCTTGTATGATCCGGATAGGCTGAGAATTTTACAAATCATCATTTATGGTTCCTTTTTGCAAGGCAGTTCTTCCCTTAATCTGCCTTTTTTTTTTTTCTCTTGCATTTTATTATAAGCGGCAAGAAGAAAGTACACTGTACCTTCACCATTTTGCTTGGAAATCTTGGCTATATTCAAACTCACTGCTTACAAGTTCCACTTTCCGTGCAACTGTCTGGCACCAATCAGCAAATCTTTTTGCAATGATACAACAAAGGTCCTCTTTCTTCCAGTTTCCAATAACATGTTCATCCTTTCCTTCTGAGCCCTCAGCAGCACGTTTATAAACATCTGTATTTCTACCAGCAGTCTGTTTATGACAATTTAGGTATTCTCTCAGGCAATGTACGTTTTCTCTTACCATGTTTCTCATTTCCTTCTGAGTCTTCACCACCTTTAATTTCCATATTTCCAATGGTCTGTTCAAGGCAAAGTAGGCTTTTCTTATCATGCCCCTCAAATTCTTCCAGCCTCTGCCAATTACTCAGTTCCAAACCTACGTCCACATTTTCAGATATTCGTTACAGAATCCCCCAGTGGGATTCCCCAAATCGGTATTAGTTTCCTATTGGTGCTATGACAAATTACCACAAATTTAGTGGCTTAAGGCAACACAAGTTTCTTCTCTTATAATTACGGAGGTCAGAAATCTAAAGCCAAGGTGTCATCATGGCTGTGTATCTTCTGGAGGCTTCAGGGCCGAATACTTTTCTTTGATGTTTTCAGCTTCTAGAGGTGGTCTGCATTCTTTGGCTCACGGCCCGTTCATTACATCCTCACATCTCTTACTAATAATTCTCATCCTTCTACCACCTGTTATAAAAACCACTGCGATTACATTGAGCTCACCCAGATAACCCAGTGCAATGCCCCAAGCTCAAGATCCTTAATTCAATCACATCTGCCAAGATCCCTTTTAACATGGAAGATGACCCATGTACACAGGTTCCAGGGATCTGGATGTGGGCATCTTTGGGGAGTTATTCTGCCTACCACAGACTGTAATGTATACACCCATGGAGATTTTCTTTAAAGCCAGGAAAAAAGACAATAGATGAGAGATTAAAAAAAAATTTTTTTTAAATACAGGGGCCTAAACAACAGATGTTGGTGAGGATGTGGAGAAAGAGGATCTCTTTTGCATTGTTGGTGGGAATGCAAGCTGGTGCAGCCACTCTGGAAAACAGGATGGAGGTTCCTCAGAAAATTGAAAATAGAACTACCCTATGACCCAGCAATCGCGCTACTAGGCACTTATCCAAGGGATACAGGTGTGCTGTTTTGAAGGGACACAGGCACCCCCACGTTTATAGCAGCACTATCAACAACAGCCAAAGTCTGGAAAGAGCCCAAGTGTCCATCGATGGATGAATGGATAAAAAAGATGTGGTCTATATGTACAATGGAGTATTACCCGGCAATCAAAAAGAAGGAAATCTTGCCCTTTGCAACTACGTGGATAGAACTGGAGGGTATGATGCTAAGTGAAATTAGTCAGTAGGAGAAAGACAAAAAGCATATGACTTCACTCCTATGAGGACTTTAAGAGACAAAACAGATGAACATAAGGGAAGGGAAACAAAAATAATCTAAAAACAGGGAGGGGGACAAAACAGAAGAGACTCATAAATATGGAGAACAAACAGAGGGTTACCAGAGGGGTTGTGGGAGGGGGGATGGGCTAAATGGGTCAGGGGCATTAAGGAATCCACTCCTGAAATCATTGCTGCACTATACGCTAATTTGAATATAAACTAAAAAAATAAAATCAAAAATGAATAAATAAAACACACACACAAAACCCCCAGAAACAACAACAACAAAAATACAGGGGCCTAATAGTTCATTTACAAAGACAGAGGAGGCTAGAATGTTAAGTGGCAACAGAGGAGGACGCTGATGAGAACAGAACAATCCACTCTGAAGAACTCCCGTGGGCCTCAATGCTTAGGGATAGTCATTAGGTAATGCAACAAGGAGAAGTAAGTGGTGGGGATAATACCAGAAATTAGTTCCTCTCCTAACTTCTCAGGCAGGCGGCCCCCAAGTTCTGAAAGAAATGACATCTGAGAGTCTTTAAACTGGGGGATGCCAAGGAAAAAGAAAACTTGAATGGAACACAGACCCAAAGGGGAATTCAGTAAGAGTTAAATTTGTGCTCTACTCTTCAACCTTGCCCCCAGCAGCCAGGCAGCCAGGTATAGATAGACACCCTTGATCAGGTAACTGAAAAATTCATTTCTGAAGACCTGAACAACGAGGAAGAAGACTTTGAGACAGTAAATATCTTCAACTTTGCATTCTACACCAAACCAACTACCAATCAAATAGAAGATAAATGCTTTTCGCCCTGGAAAGACTCAAAACTTTGCATACTGTGTACTCTAATTGAGAAAAGTGCCGGAGGATATAGGTCAGTAAAGAAATGAACGAACTAAGACAGGGTGACATGGGACTCTAGATATAGGAGATCCAAGCCTGGGGAATGGTGAAGGGAAGTCTTAGAATAACAGTTTTTGAAGCAGGCATAGGAATAGCCAATCCAGGTCAGAAAAGGGGGGGATTGGCACCTCTGGGAGGAAGGTCTCTAAGCTTGTTTTTTTTTTTAAAGGAAATTTATGTGTTATATGATGTTTTGGAACATTTGGAGAAATTTTTATTATTTTTTAGGTAGGCTCCATACCCAGCATAGGGCTTGAATTCATGACCCTGAGATCAAGAGTCAAATGCTGTACTGATTGAGCCAGCCAGGTACCCTTGGAGAAATTATTGACAGGTGTTTTTATGGATATGCTGGTGTATCTGGAGAAAAAGGGAACAACAGGTACTTAAAAGCCAATCAAATAATGGAGCGCAAGGAAGAGGAAGAAGAGGAGGAGATTATTAACTCTAGAAGAAATAAAATGTTTTCAGAGAAAGTGAATGTAATCATAGTTCAAAATATGGTCCATCAACGAACAGTACTTATGTCATCATTGATGCAAATGTTGAATAGTGCTTTAACAGCAACAACAACAAAAAATGGTATAACAACATGGGGAGATCGGCTTGGAAAAGGGGGGAGCACTGTAGTATACGAAAATAAATTTTCAACCATCATAATGTGTTTTCAATATAGTCAGTAGATAATGTCTGAAACTGATGTATCCAAAAAGAGAAACGTATATATATTATTTACAAATATGGCAGTTAGGGGCACCTGGGTGGCTCAGTGGGGTAAGCATTTGACTTCTGATTTGGACTCAGGTCATGATCTCACGGTTTGTGAGTTCAAGCCCCCTATCAGGCTCTGTGCTGAAGCACAGAGCCTGCTTGGGATTCTCCCTTTCCCCCCACTCTCAAAATAAATAAGCATTTAAAAATTTAAAAAATATGGCAGTCAATAGCAGCTTGAACAGCTACAATATTGAATTGATTGCCTCTCAAGAGCAGAAATAAGCAACAGGGAGGGGTGGGGCAGACAAAGAGATTCTTACTACGAGCCTTTTTGTGTTTTGTTTTTTAATATTTTTAATGTTTATTTTTAAGAGAGAGAGAGTGTGAGTGAGCAGGGGAGGGGCAGAGAGAGGGAGAGAGAGAGTCCAAGCAGGCTCTGCACTGTCACAAATGGTGAGAACATGACCTAAGCTAAAATCAGGAGTCAGGTGCTCAGCCGACTGAGCCACCCAGGTGCCCCTTTATTTTATTTTTTAGAACTATGTGCATGTATAACTTGTAAAATATAAATTAATTCACATTTTAAATAATATTAATAATTCAAACAATATAAGAATATACAAATAATGTGAAATGCCTTCCCCGGATACACTCTCCAACTTCAAATGGCCAGAATATTCCAATGTATCTCTAAGTTCTAGCATAATTAATGATTTACATTATTAGCTGAATGAGCTATTATTTAGCAACCTTGTATGGGACTTACAATTCTCAAGGCAATACATGTAGTGTATCATTTAATTAGTACATAAACCCACTTGGGTAAGTAACATTATTCACATTTTAGAGATTAGGGAGTGGGTGTGGCTCAGTTGGGTGAGCTTGGGACTTCAGCTCAGATCATGATCTCATGGTTTGTGAGTTCGAGCCCTGCACGGGGCTCCCTGCTGTCAGTGCAGAGCCAACTTTGGAACCTCTATCCCCCTCTCTCTCTGCCCCTACCCCACTCATGCTCTTTCAAAATAAAAATAAAATATTAAAAAAAGATTGGGAAACAGAGGGAGGAACACCCCAAATTATATAGCTCTTAAGCCACTTGGGGAATGAAACCCAAGTTTTCTTGATCACAATGCCTTGGCCGACCACCAAATATGATACGTATTAAGTAACTAGCATGGATTCTGGCACATAGATGGTGCTCAATGAATAATGCATATAAATATTACTCTACATAAAGAATCTCAAGATATTTTTATAAGTCTCTTCCCCTGTCATAGTAAAGGGCTGTGTTTGTTAAGGTGACTAAACAAAACACAAGTTTTCCACAGTGCATCTGGTTTAGTACAAAAATCTCTCTTTTTAAATATGTACTTGCCTGCATTGTCATAGATGCAATTTCTACATCAAATCTGTGTCTTAAACATATTGTTATTTAGTATCCTATGTAAAAGAATAAAGGAAACACCTATATACTGATTTCGAAGGCAAAAAACAAAACAAAATTAAATGCAGAAAACTATGTATAATAAGGTCCCATTTATGGTAGAAACTCTGTGTGTGTGTGTGTGTGTGTGTGTACACAGAAGATTTCTAGAAGGATATGCAAGACACTGGCAAGCATTTGTCTCCAGGAAGGGAGGACAGTGGTATCGGGAAAGCAAGAAGGGAGACTGACATGTTACCTTACTCTCTTCTTCATTGTTCCAATTTTTTACCATGATCATGTATTGCTTGCATAATTGAATGAAGCTAATTAATAAAAAAATCCTTTTTTATGCTTAATAAACAATGAGAACAATTTCATGGCTCCTCTTTAAAGCTTTTGTATCACCAGCCTTATAAAGCACAGTGCTAGGCCGCCCAGGGAATACTCAACACGGTAGTTAATATTTACTAAACGAAAAAGACATGAGTTCTGCTTATAAGACATCAGATAGGAAAAAAAATTTGAAAGTGGCTATTCTGCTCTGTTCCCCTTAACAATTTGTTTTAAAACAAAATATCTGTTGCTCACTTGCCAAAATCAGTAGTTACCCCACAACGTAGCCTGTTAATGGCTATTGTACAATAAAGTACAAAATCAGGAATGCTTAATAACAATATCAAAAGCCTAAATCAAAATGAAACTTATGGGAATAATAATAACTTATTGAGTTTTGTTTTGAGAGGCCCGTGCAAAGCTGAAAACAAATTAAATATCAAAAGCTGATGGCACAGAAAGGCATTTGTAAAGGCCATGGTTTAGAAAAATGTACTTCCTTATTATCTCAAAAGAAGAGACCCATAAATTTATTTGAAATATTTTTTAAGTGGCACAGTTTGTAATAAGTAAAAGATAATGAAGTGCTATTCCAAAGAGAGGTTTACAAAGCAGTTGATTTTAAACCAAGATTATAACTAGAAATGGGCCAAAAGTCTTGGAATCCTTGATAGCCTCAGTGGCCTCTTTTCCTTAACAAGTGACAAGACGTCTTTATCCCCTGGCTTTTGTGGAAAGATATGGAGAAAAAGATCTTCAAGATGATAATCAAAATTCTTCAACAAAAAGCAACTGAGCAATGACTACTGGAAAGCTTTCATTCATCTTTGTTAGCTATAGACACGTTCTGGATGCCATTGCTCACTGTGTGTATTGAATATATTACGAAATCTGAAGATTTAGACAAGTTTAAGAATCAAGTTGTCTTAATTATTGCAGAGGAATCATATTTCCCCCTCATTTATGTATTCAATGAGCGTTTATGAAAGGCACACTATGCGCCAAGCACTGTGGTAGATGTCGGGGATACAAAAACGACTAAGACAATCCTGGCCTTCGCTGAGCTTACAATCCAATAATACACTTACTGTCATGCATGATGTCATGAAAGAAATAAGCACTGGGAAACACGCAACCATATAGAAAAACATCTGGTTCAGCCTCAGTGGAGAAGAAGTGGAGTTAATAGAAGGCTTCTAGAGATGATGCAACAGAAATGCTGTTCCTATTGATATTTTTAAGTTTTCTAAACTTGCCACTCTGGTGTGATATACTTTGCTTTTTTAGAATAAAGTCTTTATTTTAGGACAGTTTTAGATTTACGGGAAGACTGCAAAGTTAGTACAGAGTTCCCAAACACCTCGCAGCCAGCTCCCCCTGCTACTTACATCTTATATTAGTATGTTCATTTGCTATGACTAATGAACCAATACTTAGTGATTTTATTAACTAAAGTCCATACCTTATTCAGATATCTGTAGGGTTTTGTTTTGTTTTGTTTTGTTTTGTTTTGTTTTGTTTTGTTGTGTTTTATCTAATTGCCCTTTTCTGTTCCAGAATCCCCTCTGGGATGTCATACTACATTTAGAGATCATGTCTCCTTAGGTCCCTCTTGCTCTGACAGTTTCCCAGACCTTCCTTGTTTTTGATGACCTTGACAGTTTTGAACAGTAGTGGCCAGTTATTTTGTAGAATGATGCTCTACTAAGATTTGTCTGATATCTTTCCCGAAGATTTGGCTGGGGTTATATGTTTTTGGAAGATCAGAGAGGTAAACTGCTAATGTTGACTTTGACTACCTGGCTGCAACGTTGCTCTTTTTTTCCTCTTTCCACACTGTTCTCTTTGGAAGGAAGTCACTATTCATAGCCCACAGTTAAGGAAGTGGGGAGTTAAGCCCCACTTCCTTGAGGACAGAGGATTTATGTAAATCTATTAAAATTATTCTGCTTGGAAGATTTGCCTATTTACTCCATTTATTTACTTGTTCAACAATTTATACCAGTATGAAGTCATGGACGTTCATTGTATATATTGGGATCTAATCCAACTTCGTTGGTCAAATAATCCAGCTTTGGTCATTGAAAGCTCTTCAACGTTTTCCTATATCTCCTGAATGTGACCCCAACATTGTGGGGTTTTTTTAAGCACTTACTTTCTGGCACCAGAAGATGAACCGGATTCATTTTGTATATTTCCTTCTCTAGTCCGAGAATTAGCCATTTTTCCAAAGGGCCCTTTTTTTTGGACAATGGCATTACAAACCGCGATCAGGACATTAGGCATGCTAATTGCCGCTAGAGTGTCATTGCTTCCAGGCCATCTCAGATAACAGTGAAAGGAAATATATACGTCTACATACTAGGTTAGCCTTTTCCAGAATGTCATATAGATGGAATCACAGTAGGTAGCCTTTTTTAGACTAAGTCCTTTCACCTAGCGATATGCATTTAAAATTCAGCCACGACTTTTTGGGGCTTGCCAACTCATTTGTTTTGGGCACTGAATATTTCACTGTAAGGATGTGCCACAGATTATTTATCAATTCGCCTAATGAAGGACATCTTGATTGCTCTTAGTTTGGGACTATTATGCATAAAGCTACTGTGAACATTCATTAGTAGCTTTTGGATGAGCATAAGTTTTCATATCATTCAGGAAAACATCTAGGAGCATGATTGCTGGATTATACGGTAAGAAAATGTTTAGTATTGTAAGAAGCTACCACACCGTTTTCAAAGTAGCTGTGCCCATGTTTCATTCCTACCAGGCATTAATAAGAGTTCTTGTTGCTGTGCATCGTAGTCAAAAATTGGCATTGTCAGAAGCAGTCTTGAAAAAGAAAAGCAAAGCTGGGGGCATCACGATTCCAGACTTCAAGTTATATTACAAAGCTGTAGTGATCAAGACAATATGGTACTGACACAAAAAGAGACACATAGATCAACGGAACAGAATAGCAAACTCAGAAATGAACCTACAACTATATGGCCAATTAACCTTCGACAAATCAGGAAATAATATCCAGTGGAAAAAAAGAGTCTCTTCAACAACTGGTGTTGGGAAAACTGGACACCAACACGCACAAGAATGAAACTGGACCACTTACACCATACACAAAAATAAGTTCAAAATGGAAGAAAGAACTAAATATAAGAAACCATTAAAATCCTAGAGGAGGACACAGGCAGTAACCTCTTTGACATCGGTTGTAGCAACTTCTTTCTAGATCTGTCTCCTCAGGCAAGGGAAGCAAAAGCAAAAAGAAACTATCGAGACTTCATCAAAATAAAAAGCTTCTGCACAGCAAAGGAAACGACCAACAAAACTGAAAGGCCACCTATGGAATGGGAGAAGATATTTGCAAATGACATACCCGATAAAGGGTTAGGATCCAAAACCTATAGATAACTTATACAACTCAACACCCAAAAAACAAACCATCCAATTAAAAAATGGGCAGAAGAGGGGCACCTGGGTGGCTCAGTCGGTTGAGCATCCAACTTTGGCTCAGGTCATGATCTCGCGGTTCGTGAGTTCAAGCCCCACGTCAGGCTCACTGCTGTCGGCACGGAGCCTGCTTTGGATCTTCTGTTCCCCTCTCTCTCTGCCCCTCCCCTGCTTGTGCTCTTTCTCTCAAAAATAAATAAACTTAAAAAAAAATGGGCCGAAGACACGAATAGACATTCTTCCAAACAAGACATCCAGATATCCAACAGACACATGAAAAGATGCTCGACATCATTCTTCATCAGGGAAATGCAAATCAAAACTACAATAAGAGTAGTTATCACCTTATACCTAGCCAGAATGGGGAAAATTAACAACACAAGTAACAGTGGTGGTTGGCGAGAAGGCAGAGAAAGGGGAACCCTCTTACGCTGTTGGTGGGAACGTAAACTGGTGCAGTCACTCTGGAAAACAGTATGGAGGTGTCTCAAAAAGTTAAAAATAGAAATATCCTATGACCCAGGCTTTGCACTACTAGGTATTAACCCAAGGGATACAAAAATATTAATTAGAAGGGATACATGCGCCGTGATGTTTACAGCAGCAGCATCAACGATTGCCAAACTATGGAGAGAGCCCAAATGTCCATTAAGTGATGAATGGATAAAGAAGATGTGGTACACATACACAATGGAATATCACTCGGCCATAAGAAGGAATGACATCTTGCCATTTGCAATGACAGGAATGGAGCTAGAGAGTATTATACGAAGTAAAATCAAGTCAGTCAGAGAAAGACAACTACCATATGATTTCACTCACATGTGGAATTCAAGAAATAAAACAGATGAATGTAGGGGGGAAGAAAGAGAGAGGCCGGGGGGAATGGAGGAAATAGGTGATGGGCATTGAGGAGGGTACTTGTTATGATGAGCACTGTGTGTTGAATGTTAACTGATAAATCACGAAATTCTATACTTGAAACTAACATTACACTGTGTGTTAACTAGAATTTATTGTTTTAAGTTTTTATTTTAACAGTTGGTGAACATACAGTATAATATCAGGTTCTCTGTTAATTGGAATTTAAATAAAAAATTGGAAGGAAAAAACGTGGTATCGTCAGTTTTCTGGATTTTAGCCATTCTAGTAGCTGTGTAGTCGTGTTAGTTTCCTGTGGTTGTTGTGACAAATCATCGCAAACTGACTACCTCACAGAAAGGTCTCCCCTCTGAAATCAAGGTGTCAGCTGGCTGTGATCACTCTGAGTCTATGAGTAGAATCTTCCCTTGCCCCTTCTTAGCTCCGATCCGTGGCATTCGTGGCCTGCGGCTGCATCACTCCCATCGCTGCCACTGCAGCCACAAAGCCTCCTCCCCGTGGGCCTTCGTCATCACCTAACATTTCCTTTCTTATGAGGACACCAAGTCATACTGGATTAGGGTCAGCCCTCATGACCTCAACTTGATTAAATCTGCAAAGACCCTATTTCCGAATAAGATCACATTCACAAAGAGTGGGGGATGCAATTTCAACATATCTTTGAGGAGACACAATGTAAATCATAACAGCACTGTTACCTAATCGCTATTTTAAGTTTCTTTCTTTTTTTTTAAATTTATTTTGAGAGAGAGAAAGTGCGAGTCAGGGAGGGGCAGTGAGAGAGGGAGAGAGACAGAATCCCAAGCAGGCTCTGTGCTGTCAGCACAGATCCTGACACGGGGCTTGAACCCACAAACCGTGAGATCATGACCTGAGCTGAAATCAGATGCTCAGCTGATGGAACCACCCAGATGCCCCACCAATTGAAGTTTCAATTCCCTAAGAAAAATGATGTTGACCGCCTTTTCGTATGCTTTTGTTACCATCAGTTTTTCTCCATTGGTGAGATGTATGTTCAGGTATTTGCCCATCTTTTAACAGGGTGTTTACTTTCTTCTTGCTGAGATTTAAAAATTCTTAGTATATTTTTGAAAGAAGTCCTTTATCAGGTATGTGTTTTGAAAATATTTTCTCCCTGTCTGTGGCTGGTCTATCATACGCTTAACAGTGTATTTGGCAGAGCAGAAGTTTTTAATTTCAATAAAGTCAAATCTGCCAATATTTCTTTCACGGATTGTGCTTTTGGAACTGTTTTTAAAAACTGATCTTCAAATCCAAGGTTACTTAGATTTTCTCCTACCTTTCTTCTAAAAGTTTTATAAATTCATCATTTGCATTAGGTCTATGATGCTATGATACAGCGTGTAGCCTTTTCGGATTGGCTTCTTTCACTTAGTAACATGCACTTAAGTTTCCTCCATGTCTTTTTAATGTTTGTTTTTATTTTTTATTTATTTTTTTAACGTTTATTTATTTTTGAGACAGCGAGAGACAGAGCATAAACGGGGGAGGGCCAGAGAGAGAGGGAGACACAGAATCTGAAACAGGCTCCAGGGTCCGAGCTATCAGCACAGGGCCCGACGCGGGGCTCGAACTGACAGACCGCGAGATCATGACCTGAGCCGAAGTCGGATGCTTAACCGACTGAGCCACCCAGGTGCCCCTGTTTATTTTTATTTTTGAGAGAGAGAGAGAGAGAGAGAGAGAGAGAGAGAGAGTGTGTGTGTGTGTGTGTGTGTGTGTGTGTAAGAGAGAGAGTGAGTGGGGGAGGGGCAGAGAAAGAGGGGGACACAAGATCTGAAGAAGGCTCTGAGCTGACAGCGGCGAGCCCAATGTGGGCTCGAAATCACAAACTGCGAGATCATGTCCTGAGCCAAAGTCGGATGCCGAAACAACTGAACCACCCAGGCGCCCCAACTCCATGTCTGTTCATGGCTTCATAGCTTATTTCATTTACTGCTGAATGATATCCTACCTGATTAGTGTAGTACAGTTTTTTTAATCCATTCACCTATTGAAGAACATCTTGGTTGCACCCATATTTCAGCAATTATGAATAAAGCTGTTAGAAATATTTGTGCGCAGGTTTTTGTGTAGACATACGTTTTCAACTCATTTGAGCAAATACCAAGGAGTATGATTGCCAAATCATATGAAAAAGTATGTTTAGGTTTGTAAGAAACCACCACACTTTTGAAACTTCCCCACAGTTCTTGGTTCTCTCTTCTCTCTTTTCATTCTTTTCATCATTGAATTACAGTTTGGGGAGATCCTACTGACATATGTTCAGGCTCACTGATTCTTTCCTTGGCTATGTCCAGTCTACTGATAAGATATCAAAAGGCATTCTTCATTTCTGTTTGATTTCTCTCACTTCCTGTTGTTTCTTTCCTAGGGTTTCCATCTCTGTGTTTATATTAAGCACCTATTTTTCATGTTATCTACTTTTGCCATTAGAGCCCTTATAATATCAATCGCAATTAATTTAAGTTCCTACTACGATTCATTCCTAACTCTATGTCATATCTGATTCTGATGCTGGCTTTGTATCTTCAGACAGCGTTTTGCTTGCCTTTTCGTATACCTTTTAATTTGTATATTGAAAAGTATATCCCATGATACATTGGGAACAGGAACTGAGGTTAGAAGACCTTTAGTGTGAAGTTTTACGTTATTCTGGCCGGGAGTTAGGCTATGTTTAAAGTTTCCTATAGATATAGGTTCGAGAGCCTTCATGTCCCTCTACTGTCTGTCCTTGTTTTTGTCTCCTCTGTTGACTTTTGACTTCCCTAAATATTCCTCAAAAGACTACCTGCATTTTGCAGCTCTTTCAGCATCAAAACCACAGTTATTATACTGGAGCCCTATTGGTGTAGCGGTAAGATGTTGAGGGGAAGAATTCTATAATCTTATGATTAAATCTCAGTCATCGAGAGATCCTGTGTTCCTGGGGTATAACCTCTACAAGTATTTCTTAGCTGCCCTCCCTGCCTTAATCCCTGCCTTCTGATACCAGAAGGCTAGAGGGGGCTGAAGCGGGAAAAGTTCCCTTTCCCAAGGTGGGATAAGGGATAGGGAAAATTTTCCCCTGCAAAGTAGACCTCTGTTGTGGGTATATCTCAAAAACTGTTACTTTCCCCCTCTTCCTGCCAAGGCTTGAGGTTATCTTTCTTAACCGACTGAGCCACCCAGGTGCCCCGAGGTTATCTTTCTTAGCTGTTCACCACGCATTATGGGCTACATTGCTTCCCCTCCAAAATTCCTATGTTGAGGGGCGCCTGGGTGGCGCAGTCGGTTAAGCGTCCGACTTCAGCCAGGTCACGATCTCGCGGTCCGTGAGTTCGAGCCCCGCGTCAGGCTCTGGGCTGATGGCTCGGAGCCTGGAGCCTGTTTCCGATTCTGTGTCTCCCTCTCTCTCTGCCCCTCCCCCGTTCATGCTATGTCTCTCTCTGTCCCAAAAATAAATAAAAAAAAAAAAAAAAAAAAAAAAAAAAAAACAAAATTCCTATGTTGAGTCCCTAACACCCAGTACTTCAGAATATGACTATATTTGGGGTTAGGGCCTCTACAATTGATTAAAATGTAAAATGAAGCCATTGGGGTGGGCCCAAATCCAATTTGACTGGTGTCTTATAAGAGGTGATTTGGACACACAAAGAGATACCAGGGGCAGGTGCACACAGCCGAAAGACAGTGTAAAGACACAGCAAGAAGGCAGTCATCTACAAGCCAAGGGGAGAGACCTTAAGAGAAACCAAATCTGCCAGCACCTTGATCTTGGACTTCTAGATTTCAGAACTGTGAGCAAATGAATTTCTGTCATGTAAGCTACCCAGCCTGTGGAATTTTCTTACGGCAGTCTGAGCTAACAATACATCACGAGAACCTGGTGAGAATTAAAACCACCAAAGAGGGGGAGGGCCCTAAGACTGTAGCCCACAGGAGTTTCTCATTCTCAAACCGGTCCACACTCAGCCTCTAGAAATTTGTCAAAATTACCATTTAATTGTTAGCGGTTACTGCTTCAGCGGCTTTGCTCCAGGTAAGGAAATATTGGCTATGACTCTTTGGATTCATCTGGTCCCTCCAGATTTCAGGATGGCAGTCTGCCTTGATAGCTCAATTCTGTGGCGGTTCCAAGAAATTTTACTGATTTTAAGTACGTTCAGCTTTTTCTTATTGTAAAAATGGAACGGCAACTTCCGAATTCTTTACATATTGGAGCTGAAATCAGAGGTCCTGATAGTTTTACTCAACCCCTATTTGCAAAGATTTGCAATAAGCTTTATGTGAGAAAAGCTTACATTTTGCACCTTGCTATGGTATCTTAGTCATATTGGGTTGCTATAACTACATACCACAAACCGGGTCATTTAAACAACAGACATCTATCTCTCACAGCTCTGGAGGCCGGAAGTCCCTGATCACAGTGCGCAGGTCACAGCACAGCTGGGTTCTGCTGAGGGCCCTCTTCCTGGATTGCAGATGCCTGCCTTTCTGCTGTATCTTCACACAGGGGACAGAGAGCTCTGGCGGCTTTTCCTCTTATTATAAAGACATTCATTCCACCTCCAGGGTTTTACTCTCATGACCTTATCTAAACCTAATTACCTCTCAAAGACCTTTCTGCAAATACCATCGCATTAAACGTTACGGATTCGACATATGAATTTGAGGGAGACACATTCAGTCCCTAACATATACTATCCCTCTGTGGGAAAGATTACTCTAAAAATGATAAACATATAACTGATACTATGATTTTTTTCCCTTTACAAATTCTGTCAGCAATCAGCCAATAGGCCTTGGGAAATGGTGCCATTACCCATAGGATTCATTAGTGTCTCCTTTTAACCTCATGACCTCTTCTTCTGAGATTAGATCAGGGGATACAGAACTCTATTGGGCTTCTGTACGTGTTCTTTCCTTTCCTAATCTCGGATGTCAAATCTGTCTCCACAAGCAACGTACAGTTGTTCAAAAGCCCCACAGACATCAGAGGTGACCGAATACTATTTTCTTAGGCCAGAGATGGAAAGGTGATTGAAATAAAATTCATCATACCATACTTGGGACACTGATATTTTCAACAACCAGATCCTTCTCCCCTGGCAATCTTGGGAAAAGCTACAAACTAACCAACTATATTGACAATTTAATATTTCCGCAAGGCCAGGTCATAAGACAGTGAAATAGTAATTGGAGGGGCACAAAATTAATCAAAGAGGCCCCTGTTCGTTACCTCAAAGTAATGTTACCCATAAAAGGAAGAGTTCAAATTAATACTCCCAGGAGCAATTCAGGTCTTACACGTGTTAGAGCATCTATAGATTAGACATATCTAACCTCTCAAATTATCTTAATTCGTTTTTATAACAAATGAAACACCTATTTATGTTTAATACCGAAACATAGTACTTACAGGTGAAATGCTTTAGGAAAAATGTAATATATTATTTGATGAAATTCTAAATAAGGAAGTCATATGATAAGTAGCTAGAAAAACAGATAATATCAAGCAATTTATGGGAATTGATCTGGACTTTGAAGGAGGAGTAGATTCTGCATAGCCACCATTTGACCCTATTTTCGTGCTTCAGTGCCTGGAATCCTATTGACTGACTGGAAAATTCTTAATCATCTCTTAAGCCACATTAAGATTCCTCAAATTTCCAGGTGAAGTTATTTTCTCCCTCATCTTTATACCCATGACACTTCATATGTTCCTCTCTCTTACAGTTTACATTGTGTTTTCTTTTTTTTTAAGTTTATTTATTTAGAGAGAGAAAGATAGAGACAGAGACAAAGAGAGAGGGAGAGAGAGAAACCAAGCAGGCTCCATGCTATCAGTGCAGAGCCCAACACAGGGCTGGAACCCACGAACCACAAGATCATGACCCGAGCCAAAATCAAGAGCTGGATGTTTAACTGACGGAGTCCCCCAGGCGCCCCTATATTGTTTCCTTGTATGTTCTCCCCAGTCAGTTGAGCAAATCTGCCAGAGATGTAGCCTTCTGTTGTTGTTGCCCATCTGATGTTTCTTTTTCCACCATTAGACACTTCCTTTTGTTTTTTTGTTTATTTTCTAGAGAAGTACCCCTCTATCGTTTCAGAAAGCTTTGGTGGAATGATCAGTAAAGGTGGTCTGCTATCTTCTGGAAGGGGAGAACATGGGGCCCAATGACCTGTCATTTCCCAAGAATTTGAATATGGAGTAGTGATACAAGGGTGAAAACCATTCGGCCCTGTCTGAGGAGATCATCTACTAATCTCTGCCGAATATCGCCTGTGGTACAATGTCATTTTTGTTTAAAATAGGAAAAAGAATACTTAGCTATACAGAGCTGTAGTTAACAGATCCAGGTACGTGTAAGTGGATGCCTAGGAAGAGATCTGGAATATTCCAAACCAGCATGTTTCAAGTGGTTATGTATGGAAACAATTTGGATTTGGGAGAGAGTAAAGGGGTATTGTCACTTCTAACTCTGTATATTACTGACCTATTTCATTTGGGGGTTTAAGAGTCATGTGTTACTTTTGTGATTTCTTTATTTTATTTCACAACGTTCACTTTTAAAATTATATTCCCCAAATTACAATTATAATAGGATTTTTTTTTTCCTATTCTTCGAGATAATTCGCTAGGGTTTCGTGTTCTTCTGTAACATATACAGTCACATACAGAAGGAGAATGACACATAATTGAACAGCTGTTTTAATTCTCCTGAGAGACAGGGAATTATAACATTAAAGTGATCCAAATGGGAATTCTATACAACCTAAGAATAAAGTGATAACCCGAGGAGATAATAGACCGCAAACAGTTTGGGGAGGAAATTGTACAGCATTCCACAGGATTCTGAGGCCTGTTTTTTGCACTCAACCACAATTTTGTGCATCTGTCCCTATCAGTATACATAGATGTACCACATTTTATCTTGGCATGAGATGTCGAATGTTATAGAATGGATGGCTACGCCATAATTTAGTTAGCTGTTCCTCTATGTGAGCATTTATGTTTTCAAAATTTTTACAATTATCAACGATATTGCGGTAGAAATCTATGTCCACACATTTTTGAGCACATGAATCAGTATTTCTGCGGGAAAAGATGAGAGAAATCGAAAAACACATCAAAGGGTTTCCACATGTGAATCGCTGATAACTATCAGTTCTCAAAGAAAGGACGTGTCGATCTGTATTTCCAACAACAGTGTGTGAGAGTACTGATTTCTTCGCGCTTTGCCCATATCAGATATTACTGTTTTGTTTTCTTAACTTGATGGTCAGCTAGGTAAAAAAAATATGTAATTGAAGGATATTCTGTGCAAACTGCTTGTTTTTTACCAAGGAGATTCTCCTTCATTCCATGGTTGTAGGTCATCAGTAAGAAAAGGCGAATAGTTTTAGATTTCACAGACCCTCTATTTCCAGAAGCCATGTTTGGACACATTCAGATGCTCAGTTCTAGGCCTGAGGAAAGTCTGACTTATGACAACAGTTCTCTAAATGGAAAAGTTCGCCACAGGCTGAAGACCTAGGCGTCATTCTACATGGAGAACGTGAACCAGCTTTCAGGACCAGATAGGCAGTAGACCGCATCTCCCGGCAGAAGTCCAGCTCTAAAGCAAGCTAATAAGGCCAAAATCACAGCCATCTCTCGGTCCCTCCCTGAAACAGTTCCCTGTTTCTGTGGCTGAACGCCTGATGGGGGAGGCACCTTGCATTTAGGGGCAATATTATACAACATGCCTATTCATAAATCCTTGACTCGCACTCAGCACGGTGAGTGGATTGCACCCTGAGAGGCAGGTAGGAAATGAGAGGGTCCTAAAAACAGAACCTCTGCCCCCTCTCACACTTCATACCGAGCGCATATAGCTCTGTGAAGCAGCTGTGCTAATAAAAGGGAGCACAAAGGTAGATATTCCATGCCAGTATCACTTTGGAAACACCTCTCAAATTCATAGCGAAATGTTAACTGCTTAACGCATTACTAATCTTATCATATAACATTAAGCTAATAACAAAGTGTTTAAATTAAGCCTGGAAATTGCTGGGGTTCCCTCCCCCCACGTAGCCCTGGTAAAACGCCTGTCGAGGGCAAAAAAGTTTAAGTGGCTCAAATAGAAGTAAAAGGCACTATTGAGCTGATTCACATCAGAAAGCACCCGACAAGCAGGTAGGTCAGCTAACTCACCCTGTCACAACAGGGTTGTACTTTTATAGGGCGAGGAAAAGACAGACAGAGTTCTTGTAACAGTTGTCATCTGTAATTTCTGTGAGGCATCCGGCTGGAACAGCTGGAGACTGTTCCAGTACTCCTGCCTCGAGCTCAAGAACATTTGGACAGTCTCACCCTGCTAACTGTCAAGAACGGTTGTTCAACGGTCCCGCCCTGGTTCTACTAAGGTTGGGGGCCGGAGGGAGAGCGACAAAAAGCTGAAAGGACCGAGTAAGGAAAGGAAGCAACGCTGGGAGACAAGGGAGCTGGAGACCTTCTCGCGTACCTGGTTTCAATCCTCGACCCGCCCGGGGAAACAAATTTCCAGTGAGCCCTGGCCGCTCTAGTGACGTCACCGTTCATGACGGTCCGGCTGCGCTTCGCCACGTGTCCCTGGTACTGAGGGTTGTTTCCTTAGCTTCGGCCAGGATCTCGGCTAAAGGTCACGTCCGGCCTTCCCGATGGGACTGGCCACATGTGGGGGGACGGAGAAAAAGAAAAAAGAAGAAGAAAGGCCGCAGTGATGAGGGTACCTGGGTGCCACAGGCCACGGAAAGGTAAATAATTCAGGAAGCGACCCGGGGAAGCTAAAATATTCGGGTGCCAGAACTTCAGCACGACAGGAAACGCCGTAACCGGAACTGTAGCTCGCTGCTGGTACTTGCCTCAGCTCCTGAAGTTCCAGGTGCCAGAAGTCAGGATTGGTCCCAGAAGGTGGAGGGCTCTTCAGGGGGTGAGAGGCCATTTCCAGATGTCCGATTTCTATCGGGAACAGGCAAGCTTCAAGTGCGTCTCTAAGGCTTATGGGAGCTCATGCCAAACTTTTCACAACTGGGTATTTAGGCCTTTATAGCGTGGGAGCTTTGCGGAATGGGCAAAGAGGAAGAGGATTCCCGGCAAGAAGTTAGGAACATGCTCACCCTCGAGGCCAAGTTATCTTCAGGGAAATCTCTGCCCTAGAGAGCAGCGTGGTAACGTGGACTAAAGATTTGTGCCAAAGGTGCTCTTAATCAACTGTCAGTCCTTGGCAGGTCCGGCGTGATTTTATCCCCCCTTCTACCTCTAGGGTGCAACACAGCACCTGGCTAAAGGGCTGCCGCTTGAATGGGAATCAGGGGCTTGAAAACCGAGGGAGCATCAGGATCACCGGACAGTTTGTTAGACTACAGAAGGCCTCTGGTCCAGGCAGCCTGGGGCAAGAATTCGCATTCCTATCCCAGGCCCAAAGGGTGCCGAAGATACTGCTCCAGGAATCACACGTTGAGAACCAGTCAGCATTGTTTTAAATCGGGGGTCCGCAGGCTACAGCCAGCTGGCCGATCCACACTCAGCCTCCTTTTATACAGCCCAGGATCTAAGAACTTTTTACAGGTTTTTTTAAGTTTTTTAATGTTTATTTATTTTTGAGACACACACACACACACACACACACACACACACACACACAGAGCGCAGGAGCAGGGAAGGGGCGAGAGAGAGGGAGACACAGAACTCAAAGTGGGCTCCAGGCTCCGAGCTGTCAGCACAAAGCCCCACGCGGGGCCTGAACCCACAGACCGCGAGATCATGACCTGAACCGAAGTCGGACGCTTAACTGACTGAACCACCCAGGCGCCCCAAAGAATTTTTTTAATACTTTTAAAACACACACAGAAGAGTACGTGACAGACTATATGTGTCCCACAAAGTCTAAAATATTTCCTATTTGGCCATTTGCAGAAAACATTTACCAACCTCTGGTTTAAACAATACAGTTCTTGCAAAAGCGAACAACTTAACCTGGAAAAGGTTTACACTGCAGAATCAAAACCAGATATTTATGTTCCGTGTTACCTAAACCGCACTGTATTTCCAATATGCTATGTCTGCCCAATGCTTGTTTGGCTGCTTACATCCATTTTAGGAGCTATAAGAATGATTTCAATTATTCTGTGGAAGCATTTCACTGAATTAAAATGTAGATATTTTTAGAAGCATTCTTCGGTGATAGTTTGAGGAAAATAGGCACAGATTAGCGCTTTCAATATTTAAGCTTCTCTATTTTAACTGCACTTTAAATCCTCCAGTTTGGGGGATGTTCTGAGAGGCCATTTCCAGATGTCCGATTTCTATCGGGAGCAGGCAAGCTTCAAGTACGTCTCTAAGGCTTATGGGAGCTCATGCCAAACTTTTTACAACTGGGTATTTAGGCCTTTATATTGTGGGAGCCGCGTATTGGTATGCCACGGTGTATGCTCACACCGGAGAGCTGGTTTGTACGAGCAGAGCCCGAATGACCTTGTGAATCACTATCTTGAGAATGTAGAGACCCGTCCTCCCTCTAGGGCACCATCAAGTAGAATGTGCAAAAGAACGTGTTGTTCGGTGTTCAAGGTCAGGGGCTTTGAGGGTGGCCAACCCGGAGTGTCTAGGTGACAGGTCTTGATCTCCTTGGAAACGCCAGCTGTGGAAGGAGGGGAAAGGCCACTGATGGTTGCTAGGTTAAGTTGCCATGCTATAAAAGGTTTTTGCACAGAAATCCCAGCTGCGGATGCTTTGTCCAATCTGCTGTTCCTGGACTCCCTGTACTTAAGTCCCCCCCCCCCCCCCCACCACCAAACCTATGTCTCATGGCTGTCTCACTGGACCACCATCCACCCCAGGCTTAGAACCCGCGGGGACGCACTCGCACACCCCGTAGGTCACCAGCCCGGATTTCCGTTATTCTTTATCTAGTTTAGAACTGCATCCAGGATCAAGAAGGGAACCATAACGTGACTAGTCTCTTAAAAGTGTAAGATCCATCCGAAGACTCCTGCCCGTCCACATGGTCTGAGGTTGACTGTAGATTGATCATGGGTAGCCCCAATTATGAGTGTTGAGATTTCAGATACCCAGATAATGATTACTGATCGGAGGGATTTTCCCAGTGCCTTACGATAAGACGTCAGGACCTCTGAGCTACCCTGATAGGTCTGGGCCTCACGAATGACTGAAATGGGTTTCCTTTCCTGGCTGGCAGGGGGGAGCCTCTAAGTTAAACAGGTGTTAACTGAAAGAAAGAATGTGGTATATCTCCTACAACTGAGCATTTGTATTGAAATGTAAACTTCCCCCATGAGGAGAGTCTCTCCTTGGATTTCGAAAAATGTGTGCCCATCCTCATCACAGCCTACCTCATCATAGCCTGTAGAACGGAAGAAGGTTCGGTCTGAGTCCATGGCTATGATAGTTACTGCGCTGGTATGCAGAAATGAATGTGGCCTCTCAGAAGTCACTGCTGCTTCTATGATAGTGGGCTGGGATACATGAAGTTTGACAGAATCTACGTTTGAAACACCCCCCTCCCCAGCAGGAAGAAGGGATCCTCAGGAGGAGAAGACAAAGCGTACATTCATACTCGATTCTGCTGATGGGATTAGCTTCCCTGCGATTCCCAGGAGCATGGGTAGAAAGGGAGAGGATATGAATTTTTGTGTGTAAGGCCCTTTATTAGATTTTAAACGTTAAAACCCAAAACGAAACAAAATAGGAAATTCGTTCCTGAGAGCGGGTGGCACACCACAGGAGATGTTGGCAGGTCCTGAGTTATAAAAGATCCCTAACTGCCCCTTGCCTGGATGTGCTGCTCAAGACCCACACCATTTCATTTGGACAGAATATCTTGCCTGCTATGGAAATGATCATCTGCCCACAGGTGAGGATGTGCGTAGCAATTGCTACAAGGGTAGACACACAACAAATGCTGTGGCAACGGTAGGTATCCGAGGCCAAGAAACTATCGAACCTGATGGAATTCCTAAAGGCACTCGGGTTCTGCAAGCATACAAGTGACTCTGGCTGAATCTCCACTAGCTTTAGAAGAGGGTTTTCTTCCTGCTGACAACCAGAGTGCGTATGAGACAAGCTTCTTAAATACACATCAGAGTGCTGGAGAAAAAGTCATCTGCATTTACACAGATGCTAGCGATTCTCTAACACAGGAGACTGGCCCAGGAAGTGGAGACCCAGACACCATTTAGCACAGATTTTGGCAGAAGAAGAGGTCCTGACAGCCACTTTGCAGACTTTTGGGAAGCCAGGTGGTAGCACGCTTATGCACTGTCACTAAGCACAAGTCACCAAGTAAAAGGGAACTTGGTTCCTCACCAGATGGACACACCCTTGATTTTGCCATCAAGATGACAGCCTAGGGCACTGGCAGAAAAGCTGTGATTAATGGCACTGCTGGGCCATGAACAGTTCAGAAAAATGAAAACATCTCTTTTTGCCTTGCTTATAGAAAGCCACAGACGTTTCACGGTAGATTGTGCTGATTAAGAGAATTAACAGGTAGTGATGCAGAAGACAGGCTTAACTTGAGCGATTTCAGGCTATCTGGGAAGGACACACTCGTTCCACGTCAGTCTAGCTTCAGCCAGCCCCGAGACCCTTGGGTCAGACCGGTGACACCAAGTAGTCGGAGAGAAAGGGACATAAACGGTTACCAGATGGTAAGTGTTGGGTGACTGAATGAGTGATTGGCTCATAAGTCAACTCTCTTCCTGCTCTACACCCTAATGTTAGACGAAATGAACACGAGATGATATTCAACATTTTGTTCCCAGAATCCAGGGCATGCTGTAGAAAAACTAAAAAAACACAAAGGACACACACTAATCTGGAAAGTCACCAAAGAAATGAGACAGATTAACTAAAACAAAACGGCCATCATCAGGCTGAGTTATATCAGCGAAAACAGATGCCAAAAGACATACGCAAAGGAAAATGGAGAAGGTCAAGAAATCCAAGACGAGTTTTCTGAAAAGACCAACAAAAGACTCAAAAACTAGCAAAACAGATCAAGAAACGTAAAGAAGGGGAGAATGCAAAACTGAGTGAGATAAGGGAATATTTACATAATTACAGACACATTGTTTAAAATCACAAGAGGATAGTAACAATAGTATCTTGACAGAATTTTTGAGAATTATTCATTGTTAACATATATTTGAATGAATAAATAAATAAATATATATATCTCTACAATCATTAATAAAAGTGAATTGGTAGTCAATTTCTACCTCCATCTCAATAAAAAAAGATATGAATGCCAAGAAGTTTTACAGGCAAATTTCACCAAATATTCAAGCAACTGATAGTCCTTATGTAATACAAATTATTTCCAGGAATAAAAATGAGAGAAAGCTGTTCAACACATTTAATGAAACTAGTATAACCTTTGTACCAAATAAGAGAAAAACAGTATAAAAATAAATGTAAGGGAGGAAATTTTACCCACCGAAAATATGCCTCTTTGGCATATTGATTATTCTAAGCTGGTTATTTTTAAGTAACTGCAGACACACAGAAACCCTGAAAACCAAGTCGAAGTTACCCTTTTATGAAAGACATTTACATGTATCAGGAAAATATCCATTTCTAAGGGCATCCCCCTCAGTACTAGGAAGAGGGGAATGACTCTCTAAACCTCTAGAAACTGTTATTAGTGGAGAAGGCTAGGACTTACACCTGCTTAACTACCTTACCTTCGCTTACTGCGCTTTCCTGGTAACCTCCCATAACTGACTCTCTGCCCCCACCATCATCTTTCATCTTTGGCTGGAGATAGTGCTTAAGGTGACGGCCTCAGCCATTCTGGGGAGTTACCATTTTCCTGGGTCTTTCCAATGTACGTAGGTAGTATACATGTAATTAAGCTTTGATTTGATTTTCTCCCATTAATCCGTCTCACGTCAATTTTATTCTTAGACTAGTTAGAAGAAGCTTGAAGGGAAGAGGAAATTTTTTCTTCGCCAACATAAGCATATAGCATAAAAGAAAAATCCTAAATACAGTATCATATTTAACCCAGCTGTGTGTGCACATGCACGCACACCTGTACATATACATAATGATCAAGAATGTTTTGTCTTAGGAATATAAGGATGCATCAATATCAGAAAACCCATGCAATTTATCACATAGATTGTTATAGAAGACAACAATATCAACAGATGGCAAAAAAAAAAAAAAAAAAAAACAATTCAGCAAGAGTGAATCATTCATGACTGAAATTATTAGCAAACTAGGAATAAAGTAATACTTTCTTAATCTGATAAAGAGCTATTAAATAGCTTAACACAAAACATATTTAATGATAAAACATTAAAACCACGTCCGTTATCTTCAGGAACAAAACAAATATCACTGCTATCACTACTGCTATTTACCGTTGTGCTAGAAATTCGAAATGAAACACTGTAAGAAAAAGAAAATATATTAAAATCAAAAGAGGGGCACCTGGGTGGCAGTCAGTTGAGCCTCCGACTTTGACTCAAGTCATGATCTCGGGGTTTGTGTGTTCAAGCCCTGCATGGGGCTCGCTGCTGTCAGCACAGAGCCTGCTTCCAATACCCTCTGTCCGCGCCCCCCACCCCCACTCTCTCTGCCCCTCTCCTGCTCGGGCTCTCTCTCCCTCAAATATAAACAGACATGAAAAAAATTAAAATCAGAAGAACCAAGAGGGAGAGACAAATTGTCATTGTTCGTTGATGATAGGATTTCCTCACAGAGAAACCAGGAGTCACAGGCAAATGAAACTGAGACCGCTTCAAAGCGCAAAGTTGAACAAAAATCAAAATGGCTGCCCTCCGGCTTCAGTGAAGCTCTATTTTATTTTATTTTTATTTATTTTTCATTTTTTTGAAGCTCTATTTTCAAGCAACCCTTTTTACTCTCTTCTGCAAACCTCCCTTCCTCCCTTCTTAGCCTTTTGTTTCTGGAACCCTGTACCACCCTGAAAACATGATGCAGGAGGCTGGCAGCCTTTCAAACCTCTGAGCCCCTTCCTCCAGGAGGACTGCTGCACAGCTATTGTTTCTCTTGATCCCAAACCTTCGGCTCCAAAGCACCAAGCATGAAGCACGGAGGTTGGCTTTTGACACCAAAACTGACAAGAAAGTCCATGGAGGTTGCTAAACATAAGTCAACACAGGAAAACCAACAGTGTTTCTATACACAGCAATAATCAGTTCAAACATGTAACAGAAAAGAAACATCCAGTGTTGGAACAGTTTAAAGTGAGACTAAAAACATGTAATATATACCTTGACAGAGAAAAGTATATATTTATTTCATTTTCAAAGAACATAAAAGTCCTGAGCAAATGGAAAATAAACCATATCCCAGAATGGGAGAGCTCAATATCATAAAATGAAAATTCTCTTCCAAATCAATCTGTAAATTCAATGCTGTTCCAGTCAAAATCTTACAAGGAAATATTTCATGCCAGATAGATTCTAAGATTCATATTGAGGACTAAAAGTCCAAGAAGCTTGCTTGCTTTCTTTCTTTCTTTCTTTCTTTTTAATTTTTTTTTTAATGTTTATTTATTTCTGAGACACAGACAGAGCATGAGCAGGGGAGGGGCAGAGAGAGAGGGAGACACAGAATCTGAAGCAGGCTGCAGGCCCTGAGCTGTCAGCACAGAGCCCACGGGGCTCGAACTCACAAACTGCGAGATCATGACCTGAGCCGAAGTCAGTCGCTCAACCGACTGGGCCACCCAGGCACCCCGAAACTTTTTTTTGAATGTTTATTTATTTTTGAGAGAGAGAGAGAGCAAGAGAGAGAGAGAGAGAGCATGCAAGAAGAGACAGACAGAGAGAGAGGGAAAGAGACAATCCCAAGCAGACTCCGCGCTGTCAGCACAGAGCCCGACGCGGGGCTCAAACTAAGGAACCGTGAGATCATCACCTAAGCCAAAGTTGGACGCTTAACCAACTGAGCCACTCAGATGCCCCTAAAAGTCCAAGATACTTTAAAATTATCTTTGTAAAATAATACCGGGAGAAAGACCTTTCTTCCATACATCAAGATTTAGGACAAAGTTATCTTAGGAGTACTGATGCTGATCAGTGGAACAGAGTAGATGACCCAGGAAAAGATCTGTGCACGTTGGTATGTGATATGGTTGGCATTTCAATTAAGTGGGGGAAATTGACTTGCCATATGTTAAAAATAAGACACTGTACCTTACCATACCCAAAGTAAATTAAAAATGCTTCAGTGTGTGTTTAATATAAACTACATAAGTGTAATTAGAAGACCTAAATGATATCTTTGTGACCTTGTGATAGGAAAGGATCTCTTAAGCATGACACAGGAAGTACACATAAAAAAATTGGGGGCGCCTAGGTGGTTCAGTCAGGTAAGCATCTGACTCTTGATTTTGACTCAGGTCATGATCTCGTAGCTTGGGATTCTCTCTTTCCCTCCCTCTCTCTCTGCCCCTCCCCTGCTTGCTCACTCACTCACTCTCTCACTCTCTCTCAAAATAAATACCCATTAAAAAAAGAGAAAAGAAAAAAATTGATGGAGTTGATTATGTCAAAAATTTAAAGTTCTGTACAAAAAAACAGCACAAAGAGAGTTAAAAGATAAGTTGTAGACTTGGAGAAGCTATTTGTGACATTCATTTAAAGAAAATCAAATACATGAGACACAACAGAAAATGGTTCTCTTGCAGAAGAGGGAATTGGAATGTCTAAGAGTAAACGAAAGATGAAATGCTCAACCTCACTAGCAGACTGAAGAAAAACAAAACAAAGCACACATCTATCAGATTTTTTACAACATAAACCTCATAAATGTTCGTGAGAAAGAATGCAGAATTGTAAAGAAGAGTAAATTAACAACAGGTAGCCAATGCTAAAACTTGACATCTTAAATAGAGGCAACTACTGTCATGTGAATAAAATGAAGTACTAGAAGGATTTAACAAATTCCTGTCAGTGATGGCATCAGGTTAGGAGAAAGGGAGACTGGACTGTGGAGAAATGCAACGAGGAGATCAGCTCCGTCCACAATATTTTTATTCTATTTGAAAAATATTAATCAAATGTTAACACTTCTTAACAAAATAGGATTTAGATTGGGAAGCTGATTCTAGGCTAAGATTGAATTGACATAAACAGCAATAAAGGAATCAAGACATCTTGCAGAGATGGAGACAAAGAGGGAGAGAGGGAGGAGAGCGGGAAAGGACGACGGAGAGAGTGCGTCTCGGCTTGGGTGGAAGGCGGTGGGGTGACAGGAGAGTAAGAGAAGGTACCACGGTGCTTGAAAACAACAGAATGATAAAAGTGCGAGGGAGGGTCATGAAGTCATGGATGAAGCTGTCTTTTATCTAATAGCCTACTGGGGGTAAAACAGCATTTCTGAAGTAGGAGGTGACAGAAGTCATCTCTTAGGAAAATCCCTCTGATGGGAGTTAAGAGCTGGTAGGACTCAGAGAAGTCCCCTCCTATCCGCTTCAGAAACAAAGGAGGAACACAATAGAAGCTTTCATTCCTGAATTCCTTCATCTCCCCTATGCCCTTCTTTGCGAAAGAACAGAAGACAGACCCTTCTACATCCTACCCTGTTTGCCACTTTTCTATCCTAAGAATCACAGAGTTTAGCAGTTCGGAGACATTTTCCCCAGACGCTATTCGCTGCATCGGATAGTTCGTGTATAGGCTAGCATTTTCAGCAAGGGCACGTTTCTTCCTGCGTAAAAAATATCATGACGAATAATTTTGTTATAAGCTAGGATGAATTCATTGCTATCATCTCTCTTCTGCAAAAGAAACAAAGAAGCAAATGATTCTGCATCCTCAGCCTAGGCAAATACCACATCGTTTCCACTGAACGCTTCCAACAATTCTCGTTGTTATTTTTCCTAACAAAGTGCAAAAACATCAGCGAAAAAATGACGGTTTATAGTGTTGTGTGATTCGAAGGGACTGATACTCCACACAGTATTATTGCCTATTACTACCCTGGAGGTACTTGAAAAATAATCAAATATTAATTAACAAATTATCTATGGCTCCATGCAGAGGAGAAAATAGCATTTTTTTCACCTGAAATTCAGACTAATTAGCACAGATTTTTAACAAACACTGGATTAGGCTTTTGGGCACTTGGGGGTGTGGATCCGGCTCCAACGAGATTTGTTGCTGGTCCAAAATGGGGAATTAATCATTCCTACTCCTCCTGTTAACTGTGAAACTAGCAAGATAATTAGGTACTGCTGGATTCATTATAAACTTTCAAATACCGTTCAAAGGCCATTTTTCAGTTTATGATCTTGAGAAAGTTTACACATTAAAACTAAGGAATTTGATGCAGAGGGAATACCAAGATAATAAGAGAAGAGGTCCTTGGGTTTCATTCATCACAACCTGTAGGTACCCGCGATCACTTGAAAGGGACTGAAGACTGTCACCAACAGTAGTATATTTATGTACCTTATCAATATGAAATATACGTCATCGCATGCCCTTTCAATACGGTGGCAACATATAATGTAACTGTAGAGAATAACATCCACTTTAAGAATTGACGGAAGCTATTATGTTATAGGTTAAAGGGGAGGATAATGGTAGGAAACGATCATCAAAATCTCTTTGCACCAATAGCAGAAAGAGGAAAGAGCATGCCATTCACTCTTCATACAAGACTTCTCACTAAAGGTGAATTCCAAGATAAGTTAAATAAATACCATTCATTGAGTTGTTGGGAGAAAATAATAGAAACTCTATTTATATTTATTTTTGACCTGCCGCCTTTTTATTCCTATGTTTCATTTGTTTTAGAATTCACATAAATATTAATATAGTGATATATGGCTACAATTTATATAAATAAATAAATAAATAATGCAAAAGCACTGTTTCATGTTGTAGAGGAGGAAAAAAAATAATTTTCTCACTATCCTTCTAGGTCCTTAGCTGAGACCTCCTGCAATTAAAGAGATTAACGGAGAAAAACAAACAGGAGTTTAATAACATGTATACTCCCGTATAATGGGAGAGACCCAGGAAAACTGACTACCTCCCCGAAATGGCCCAAGCCACCCCCTTAACTACCGTCTCTGACTAAAGACAAAATGAAGGATACTGGGGCTGTGGAGCAGGTTATGGGAGGTGACTGTAAAAGGCACAGTACACAAGGGTCAGGTTGTTAGGCAGATTTAGGTCCTGGTCTTCTCCGGGGTTTTCTAGAGATCAGAGTCATCCTCCCCTTCCTGATACAAGGAGGGAGACAAGCGGAGGTTTTCCTTATAAATGTACATGTCTCTTACAAAAATGTAACTTCTACTAGGTTTCCAGGGCTTCTCCCCTTTCTGCTGTGTCTTTCAAAATAGCCAACTCAAGATAATCAATCCTATGCCAAGAGGCATAGTTCGGGGTGGCAAATTCTGCTCCCCTTCAATCTCTTTACCAAGTGTTGTCTGAATTAGTCTTCTAATTGGTCCCGCTGCCTCTAGTGTTACCCAGATCCCTCCGATCCCTTCTCTACATTGCCACCAGAGACATCTTGTGTACATCTGATTTTGTTATTCTCCTGCTTAAAACCTGTCCAAAGGTTCCTCGTTGCCTACAGAAAAGCAAGCCATAAGGATCGTCATGATCTGGTCAGTACCCACTTCTTCATCGGAGCCCATTGATACACTTCACTCAAACTGTACTGAACTACTCTGATCCATGTTAAATTTGTTCAGATCACACTTCACCTATAACAGTATTTTAAATTGGAAGTTTGAACTGAGTCACCACAGTACAATAGACATGGAATTTCAAAGCCAGGTTGCCAGAATAAAAAGCAGACTTTCACAATGTAAAACCTTTAGAACCAGTTAGAGATTAATTTTAGGTCAGATTTCCTGGAAACAGACTGTGAGATGGGTGGTTATGTGCACAGGGTTCACTGGGAGTATTCTAGGGAGATGTAGGACAGTAAAGAAGCAGGACCGAACAAAGAGAGAATCTTATCTCCACTTCTTTGCAAATGGGGCCTTCGAGAATATTCCAGAAATCTCTAGAGCTTGGATGCCTAGATTTTCAAAGTGGTACCAAATGGAGGAAGGGGTCAGGCCTTTGAACCCTCACATCACCCAATCATTGTCCATACACCACCTGGTTGAAAGGTAGTTGTAATCTCGGATGAGAAGACAATGCCCTTTAAGAGGCCCAGTTGTGAGCCGTCAGCAGAAGGGATCTCCAGCATTGGTGCTGACGAGGGGATCTCGGTGGATCAAGACGCTGCCTGCTAGAAATTTCTAAAGCCCAAAGAAAGATATTAAAAGTGCAAGTGAAGAGAGATAAGGGAAGGACTTGTGAACGATTTCTGCTAGTTAAAAGAAATTGCTCCTATGCCCAGAAGGAGAAAAATGTTGGAGGGGGGGCACTCTTCCTTTTACTTCGAGCCTAGAAAAAGACGCTTCAAGGAGAGCAATTTACAAACCTAAAGTAGGTCTCTTGAAGTTTGAGAAAATAGTGATTAACAGTGAGGACTTTAACAAGTTATATAATTCCTCTGACCGGTTTCCTCAGCCGTAAAATGTTTACAAAAATATTTACTTTGTTGCTGGTTGTGACCACTAAATAAGAGAAGCGATCTAATTGATTTAGCCCAGAACCGGCTGGAGTAATTTATTGATTAATATAGTTCGCTTTACATTATCTCCTTCTAATCTTTGCGAAAATCACACATTCTTAATGAGGTCTTAAATGACCGTTCTCTCAAAAGTCTTGACTCTCTACTCCTCATGGCAGCATTATCCTTATAGACCACCTGTTTACAACTCTCCATAGTACCCGCCGTCTAACGTACAGGATAAATCTACTTCTTTTTTGTTTGTTGTCTGACTACTGCCACTAGAATGTCAGCTCAGTGACAACAGAGACTTGATCTTTCTTGCTCTCTGCTGTATTCTCAGTGCCTGGAACAGGGCCTAGCACATAATAGGCACTCCAAAACTATTTGTTGAATAAATGCATCTAGAATACTATTTAGGGAAACATAGTTAATTTGCACTATAACCAAGTCTATTTTATACTATACTGCATGAATATTTCAAGAGCATTCAACCCAGAAATTAGGAGCATAATTGACATACATTGAAAGGTTTAGAGAGTTATGGTTGACAAGACATTAGTATTAGGAATTAACTTTACATTTCAGATTTGGCAGGCACAACAGCCCTATAGGACTAACAGCAAAGCTGACTGAAGAGTTAAGAAATTTTACTGTTTGTATTGGCATAGAGCCGACTTATCTGAACAGGGAAAGTACAAGGTGACAACTTGTTATTGAATAAAGCAGACTAAAGAGACAACCCAAAGAGGTTTATTTTTTTTAAATATGAAATTTATTGTCCAATTGGTTTCCATCCAACACCCAGTGCTCATCCCCACAGGTGCCCTCCTCCATGCCCATCACCCACTTTCCCCTCCCTCCCACCCCCAATCAACCCTCAGTTTATTCTCAGTTTTTAAGAGTCTCTCATGGTTTGGCTCCCTTCCTCTCTAACTTTTTTTTCCCCTTCCCCTCCCCCATGGTCTTCTGTTAAGTTTCTCAGGATCCACATAAGAGTGAAACCATATGGTATCTGTCTTTCTCTGTATGGCTTATTTCACTTAGCATCACACTCTCCAGTTCCATCCACGTTGCCACAAAAGGCCGTATTTCATTCTTTCTCATTGCCACGTAGTGTTCCATTGTGTATATAAACCACAATTTCTTTATCCATTCATCAGCTGATGGACAGTTAGGCTCTTTCCATAATTTGGCTATTGTTGAAAGTGCTGCTATAAACACTGGGGAACAAGTGCCCCTCTGCATCAGCACTCCTGGATCCCTTGGGTACATTCCTAGCAGTGCTATTGCTGGGTCATAGGGTAGGTCTATTTGTAATTTTTTGAGGAACCTCCACACTGTTCTCCAGAGTGGCTGCACCAGTCTGCATTCCCACCAACAGTGCAAGAGGGTTCCCGTTTCTCCACATCCTTGCCAGCATCTAGAGTCTCCCGATTTGTTCATTTTAGCCACTCTGACTGGCATGAGGTGATATCTGAGTGTGGTTTTGATGTGTATTTCCCTGATGAGGAGTGACGTTGAGCATCTTTTCATGTGCCTGTTGGCCATCTGGATGTCTTCTTTGGAAAAGTGTCTATTCATGTCTTCTGCCCGTTTCTTCACTGGATTATTTGTTTTTCGGGTGTGGAGTTTGGTGAGCTCTTTATAGATTTTGGATACTAGCCCGACAACCCAAAGAGGTTTAAAATCCACATGGTTCTAGACTTGCTTTAACTCTGACAAATTATGAACATTATTAAAAACCAAGTATGACAAAGTATCTTACGATATTAGAGGAAGATAGTATTTATATGGCAACTATTTGTGTACTAGGCACTTTTATATCCAGGTTAACCCCATTAATCCTTGCAACAACCCAATGATGAATGTATTATAACCTTTTTACAGATGAAAACACCTGAGGTTTATTTATTTTTATTTTTTACTTTTATTTTCATTTGAAAGAGAGAATGGGGGAGGAGCAGAGGGAGACAGAGAGGGAGAGGGAGAGGGAGAGAGAGAGAAAGAAAGAGACTCTTAAGCAGGCTCCACGCTCAGCATGGAGCCCCATGCTGATCCTTGACCCTAGGATCATGACCTGAGCCAAAATGAAGAGTTGGCTGCTTGACCAACTGAGCCGCCTCAGTGCTCCCAAAACACCTGAGATTTAGAGAGGTGAAGTAACACAATGAAGCCACCCAACCAGGAAGTATCATTCATGACATAAGCCTCGGTTTTCAACACATAGACCATTGGTTTCTCTACCACATTGTCATTTTATCATCCTTGTTTCTTCCTGAGGAGGTTAAGAGCACCATAGAATTATGAATTAGAACCACGGCAGGCCATTTCCTGATCAGTTATATATTCTACATAACCCAGTAACAAATCCTGAGTGTGTGTCCAGATCCTGAATGGAGTATCTTAACAAATTCTGCTGAAAAGAAAAATATCAATTAATATAACCAGTGGGATTAAGTACACTCCCCTGTTTTGAATGCTTAGGGTGCCTAAAGTAAAGGAATTCATCTTAAGTAGATATTATTCATGAAATTTAAGATTTCCAAAGGGGAGAGTTCTCTACCACATGGGAATCTGTTTTCAAGCCCAGAAGTAGAGGAAATATGCCCTTCCTTTTCTGACTCATGTAGTAGAGTTGAGAATAATTCCAGACTGAACTAGCTTTCTATCACTGTTCCAAATAACATATTCAAGTTCTCTGCAAAACTCTACACACGCACGCGCCTGCGCTCACAAGCGGGGGAGGGGCAGATAGAGCTGGGGACAGAGGATCTGAAGCAGGCTCCTTGCTGCTGACAGCAGTGAGCCCAATGTGGGGCTCAAACTCACAAACTGAGATCATGGCCTGAGCCGAAGTGGGCCGCTCAATTGACTGAGCCCCCCAAGCGCCCCACGCGATCTTTTGACACTATGCACAGTGTTCTTGCCGACAACGCGCAAGACTTCTATTCCATTCCATTTACCCATTCCATTCTGCTAACTCTTAACAATGCTAAACAAGCATGTGAACCTGAGCAGGCAGGGGAAAGAAAACACTTTACTTCATATCTGTATCTGTGTCTGTATCCGTACCCATATCCATGTTAAGTTAAATACAATGACCTTGCCTTTTAGAAGTCAAACCCGGCTAGCAGTTTCATACGGTTCTACATGCTAATATCCATCCAGTAGAGGAGACTGTTGAAGAGGGTGGGTTTTGGTACTGGGCAAATGTTGCCCTTGGAGCCCAGCGCTTTCACGCAAGGGCAAGATCACTGACTACCGTGAACCTCAGAATCCTCACTGTTCTTAATGGAATACTAAATCAATAATAGTTCTTAGAGTTGCATCTAGCATATACTAAGCCCTCAGTAACTTAATTACTGCTGATAGTAATATTACTATTATGAGTAACAGCGAGGACGCTCATCCACAAGAGAGAAGAAATCATCCTTACTCTAGTCCTCAGTAGTTCTTTGAATAATTATCTGGGTGAAGTATATCAAAGTATTTGCAACTTCTAGAGGAATCCAATGCAGTGCTGTGTTTAAACCATCCTATCTAACTCATGAGAGCTTAACTACTAACGTTTCAGAGATTTTGCAGGCTGGTTCCAGCAGTCAGTATTAAAAATTTTAACAAACTTATGATTTAATACATTACATTATAAGCAAGAGTAATAAATACTCAAAACGTATAATATCTTAAATACTTTACTGTTCTCTATGCTCTTGATATTATTTACATCTCTTGCATCATTATGCTGGAAATGGTAATTAACAGTGTGCTACAGTGCATCCGTTCTTGCCTATACATGCAGTGACATCAGTTTGGTAGCTTTAAATTGGCCAACGTAGGAGTATCGACACCACGGAAATCAGAAAATGCTATCAAGGCTTCCTCCCCACTCCCAGAAAGCCAGTTGTTAAACATCTAGCAACACACAATTAGACCAGGGTTATGCAAGTTGCTTTTAACCACAGTATCATACCAGTGGCTTACAGTCTGCCCTCCCCCACTCCACACATCTGAATTTTAGGATTTGCTTATAGCCATCTTCACTAAAGCCTTGAGCAGAATATAAGGTAAATGAGAAATGTGCAGGTGTAGATAATTCCACAGCCTCAAAATGAGCCCAGGCTTGGGAAACTCATCAGCCTATATTGTTCCCTTTGGAGCAACTGATATGAAGCATATTTCACTTTGAGGGTTAATATACATGTATGCACACACACACACACACACACACATCTAGGAAATTCAAATGACAAATAAAGAATTTGAACACTACTCTAAAATCTACAAATATAAGTTAATTTTGTGTAAAAAATTAAGGTATGATCTTTGGTTATAAATTTTATCAACTGTTTCAATATATATATTTGTCAAGTGACTTGATGCACTTCTGACATAATATATACATGTGAAACAAAATTCAAACTATCTTTAAGAGCAGGTACTTCAATGGTATACGCCAATATTTTTGCAGAGCATGGAAACAATGCACAAAAATATTTTGTGGTGCTAAAACATTCTTTTAGCACAGAGCAATATCCAGAGGAGAGAGGAATTCGTATCTTTGGAACCATTACAATGAGAGGACCTGGGCAGGAACGAACTCTGCCAAATATTTTGAAAAACAAATCTTAGGCATTTGGATGACAATGGGTGGGTCCCCAAGTAATTACAAGCAAATTCAAAATTTTGCATTGCATACTCATCCCTGAATACCATATTGCAATTGGATACTGCATGGAAAACTAATTGAGGAGACAGAAGAATTCAGACACATTGAAGACAACTGTTTAAGTTTACATTTGCAATTAGTTCTGTTTTGCTGTGTATATTTAATATTTAATGATGGATATAAATATCTATATTTTCAACATACTAGTTTCTAACAGTAAATCTAGCATTTATTATGCGATGTATTATGTACATGGAATGCTTATAAGAATATGAATAAGTAAAGATATATGCTTTTTTGTAAAATAGGATTGTGGAAGAAGCACCATTTTGTTGTGGATTTAATGTTTACGTCTCTACAAATTTCATAGGCTAAAGCCCTGATATCCAATGTGATGGTATTTGGAGATGTGCTTTTTGAGAGGGAATTAGGGTTAGATGAGGTCATAAGGGTGGGGCCCCGGTAGTGTGGGATCAGTGCCCTTACAAAAGCAGAGACACTGAAATAGAGATACCTGGGAGCTTGCTCTCTCTCTGCCACGTGACCACAGGAGAAGTTGGCCATCTCCAAGCCAGAAAGAGCTCATATCAAAATGGAACCAGGCTGGCACCCTGATCTTAGACTTCCAACCTCTAGAACTGTGAGAAAATGTGTTCCTCTGCTGTTTATGCCACCCAGTCTATGGAATTTTGTCATGGTGGCCTGAGCTGACTGATACACATTTCAAAAAGTTTTTATTTTCATCAAGGAGTCTAAGAGATACTTCAAATTTATTAAGGAGTACTTTTCTGAATCTGTGAGATAGGCCTGAGGAAAAGTACAGTGCAAGTTCTCACGTTTTTGTGGCTGTTTTTTGTTTTTTGGGGTTTTTTTCTGAGGGAATTCGGGTCAAATATAAAATGGATATAAGCTTATCATCTAAATGCAGCATATTAGTCAAAAAAAAAAAAAAACAACACCCACATCAATGGAGCCAGACTACCTTAGTCTAAAGTCTGCTTTTTCTTTTAAAACACTTACTAAAATATCCATGCCTCGGGCCACCTGGGTGGCTCAGTTGGTTAAGCCTCCCACTCTTGATTTTGGCTCAAGTTATGATCTGGTTCTTGAGGTCGAGCCCCGTGTCAGACTCTGCGCTGACAGCTGATAGCACGGAGCCTGCTTGGAATTCTCTGTCCCTCTCTCTCTGCCCCTACCCAACTCACGCTCACTCATTCTCTCTCTCTTTCTCAAAATAAACTTAAAAAATAAAATACCCATGCCTCAGTTTCCCCATGTGTAAGGATAATAACAGTACTTCCCTCAAAGAGTTGTAAAACTAAAATGAGTTAATACACATAAAAGTGCTTAGAGAAAATGCTCAGCACATAATAAGCTTTCAATATATGTTGGGTATAATAACTACTATTGTCACTCTTTTTTTTTTTTTTTTTTTTTTTATTTATTTTTTTAACGTTTATTTTTGAGACAGAGAGAGACAGAGCGTGAACGGGGGAGGGTCACAGAGAGAGGGAGACACAGAATCTGAAACAGGCTCCAGGCTCTGAGCTGTCAGCACAGAGCCCGATGCGGGGCTCGAACCCACGGACCGTGAGATCATGACCTGAGCCGAAGTCGGACGCTTAACCGACCGAGCCACCCAGGCGCCCCTATTGTCACTCTTAAGCAATACCATTTATTGAGCATATATCATGTAGAAAATCTTTTAAATAACACCACCTTGCTTAATCTTCACTACAGCCATGATGAGGTAACTATTCCATTAAACGTACAATATTAATAAGTTGTTTGTGGGCCCATGGTTAGCAAGTTGGAGAATCAACCAAGGATTTGTAAAAATGTCTCCCTAACACCAAAAACCCATGCTTTTCCTATTGAGTGTTTCTCGAAATATAGTCTATACCAACTTCATTAGAATCACCTAGGGTTCTGGTTAAAATGCGAATTTGAAGTATTTATGAAATGCTTACTGGTTCAGAGCCTCTGGGAATGGCTCCAGAAAAATCTTTTTTTTTAAATTTAGTTGCTACTTTATTTTTAGTTTTTAGGTATTATTTTTATTGAAGTAAAATCGGCGTTACATTAGCTTCAGGTGTACAACATAGTAATTTGACAATTCTGTATGCTATGCTATGCTCGCCACAAGTATAGCTACCCTGTGTCACCATACAGCACTATTCCAATACAGTTGACTACATTCCCTATGCTGTACCTCTCGTTCATGTGACTTAGTCATTCCGTAACTGGAAGCCCATGCTCCCGCCCCCTTCTCCTCTGGCAACCACTCATTTCTTCTCTGCATTTATGGGTCTGTTTCTGCCTTTTCTGTTTTTCTTTTTTTAATTCACAGAAAAGTGAAATCATATGGTATTTGTCTTTCACTGTCTGACTTAGTTCACTTAGCACAATACTCTCTAGGCCCATCCACGCACGTTGTTGCAAATGGCAAGATCACATGTTTTTTTTAATGGCTGAGTAACGTGTGTGTGTGCGCGTGTGTGTGTGTGTAATATTCAATACTCAATACTCAATAGGAAAAGCATGGGTTTTTGGTGTTAGGGAGACATTTTTACAAATCCTTGATTGATTCTCCAACTTGCTAACCATGGGCCCACAAACAACTTATTAATATTGTAAGTTTAATGGAACAGTTACCTCATCATGGTTGTTGTGAAGATTAAGCAAGGTAATGTTATTTAGAGGATTTTATACATGATATATATGTGATATATATGATATATATGATATATATGATATATATATATAGATATATATGATATATATGATATATATATATCATATATCATATATATCTTATATATCTATATATATGATATATGATATATGATATATATCTATATATAACATCTTCTTTATCCATTCATCTATTGCTGGGCACTTAGGCTGCTTCCATATCTTGGCTATTGCCAAAAATGCCTCAACGTACATAGGGGTGCATATATCCCTCTGACTTAGTGTTTTTGTATCCTTTGGGTAAATACCTAGTAGTGCAATTGCTGGATCACATAGTAGTTCTATTTGGAGTCTTTTGAGAAACCTCCGTACTGTGATCCACAGTGGCGCACCAGTTTACATTCCCACCGATGGTGCAGTCGAATTCTATTCTCTCCACATTCTTGCCAACACTGGCTATATCTTTTGTTTTGTTTTGTTTTTGATACTAGCCATTCCGACAGGTATGTGGTGCTACCTCACTGTGCTTTTGATTTGATTTCCCTGGTGAGGAAAATCTTACTTTTTGACCAGTTCTCCAGGTGATGCTTTTGCACATCAATGGTTGACTACCAATGCATTGGGCCATGATGGCTATGCTCATTAACTTTCCCACTGGAACATTTTACCATCAACACCGGTGCAAAAAGTCTACAAGATAGGGCTCTTGCAATATCAACCACAGGACTATTGATTATTTCTTCTATCGCCAGTCCTCGAGTCAGTTATACTTAGAATCATTTGGGCAAAAATACTGCAGTTATCAGGTAATAATTAAAGATCTATTTGCTCACTACAAATTAACAGTAATTTTATCTTTTTCAAATAAGGCAGACTGATACTCAGATCCATCCAATAGTATGGTTCCCTTCTGTTTTATGAAATAGTGGATGATGAGTTGTTTATTATACTGTAAATAAATAAGTCTGATTAATAAAATTTGGGCTGCTTCTATGTTACTGTAGTGAGTATCAGTCTATCTAGCATTTTCAGAAACTACCGTAGCTAAAATATAGAACCTGCTCTTTGTGTGTATGTGTTTGTGTGTGTGTGCACATGTATTTTTGGAAGAGAAAAATTGTGTGCACACTGTAATATTTGGAAGAGAAAAATTTAGAAAAATGAATTGTTCTTAAAATCACTTCCAAATATACTCATTATTATTTGTGTAATGTTTATTATATATATATATATGTATGTATATATATATATATATATATATATATATATATACATACATACACACACACACACACACACTCATTTACTGGCTGTTTCTATACATTGTTAACAGCTATTTTTAACATAGTTATCCTTATATTTTATATACAATTTTATAGTCTTTTTCTATGCTCTTTTTTTGTTATGAAAGTCTTCATACACATTTTCAGTGGCTGATAATGTTGCAACTATAAGATGTAATATAATGTACTCTATCATATAATAATGTGTATTTAGATTATCTTCAGTTATTTTATTATTATCAACTATAAAGTCTAAAACACCAAACTATTTTTTAAAAATTTTTAAAAATGTTTTTATTTATTTTTGAGACAGAGAGAGACCGAGCATGAGCAGGGGAGGGACAGAGAGAGAGAGACACAGACTCTGAAGAGGCTCCAGGATCTGAGGTGTCAGCACAGAGCCCAACACGGGGCTCAAACTCATGGACTGTGAGATCATGACCTGAGCCAAAGTCAGACACTCAACCAACTGAGCCACCCAGGCACCCCTGAAACACCAAACTATTAACAAGAGTTATCTTTGAGTAGTAAGATTGTGTACAGTTATTTTTTTTTAGTTTTTCAAAATTTATACCACGTACATATATATATTTTAACAGAGAAAATGTTATTAAAAATAAAATGAGGGGCACCTGGGTGGCTCAGTTGATTGAGTGTCCAACTCTTGATTTCAACTCAGGTCATGATCTCATGGTTCGTGATATTGAGCCCCGCATTGGGCTCTGTGCTGACAGCACGGAGCCTGCTTGCAATTCTCCCTCTCTCTCTCTCTCTTTCTCTCTCTCTCTCTCTGCCTTTCCCCTGCTCACACACTATGTCTCTCAAATCAACAGACATTTTAAAAAATAAAATAAAAATAAAATGAATTGTATAATAACAAATGATTACAGATAAAAGAACTACAAATCTCAGACCCAATTTAAGGAGTCTCCAGGAAAAACCAAAGACAATAAGTAAGACAAAAGCAAGGACACTAGAGGAAATTTTAGACTCCTGTGTCACAAATACAACAAATAATACACACAGTCTATCTCCGACCTAGATAAAATAAAACCTTATACTAAGGCCTATTTATCATAGTTCCCTTTACCTGATATATTATGTATGGCTTTTAATAAAAAAAAAATCACAATACATGCTGAAAGGCAAAAAACACATTCTGATAAGCAAAAGCAAGCATCAGAACCAAACTTGGATATAGCAGAGATTTGAAAATTATCAAATCAGGACTTTAAGATAACTATGATTAATATGCCAAGGGCTCTAATTTTAAAAATGGACAATATATAAGAACAGATGGGTAATATTGAAACTCTAGAAATATCAAAAGAAAATTCTAAAATTCAAAAACTCTAACAAAAGTTGTAAATGCCTTTAGAGGTTCATAGTAGACTAGACACAGCCAAAGAATCTGTGAGCTTAAAGATAGGTCAATGGAAACTTCCTAAATTGAAAAGCAAAGGGAAAGAAAGAACTTTAAAAAATGGGATGGAATATCCATACAAATATCCTTACAAAAGGATAACATACACATAATAGGAATACCTGAAGAAGGAAAGAAAGGAATAGAAAAAATGAATAAAGTAATAATGGCTGAGATTTTTTCAAAAATAACGATAGACACCAAACTACAGATCCAAGAAACTCAGAGAACATCAAGGATGATATTCCAAAAAAATCTACAACTAGATATATCACATCCAAACTAAAGAAAACCAAAGACAAAGAGAAAATCTTGAATTAAACCAGAGGTGGGGGGGGGGGGGGCGGAAATCACATTACCTCTAGAGGCACAAGGATAACAATTGCATCAGATTTCTTTTCAAACATCATTCAAGTAAGAAGAGAGTAAAGTGAAATCTATTAAGTGCTGAAAGGCAAAAAAAAAAAAAAACAACCCCAAAAACTCATGAACCTAGAATTCTGTATCCAGTGAAAATACCCATTAAGAGTAAAGGAAAATAAAGACTTTCTCCAAAAAAGTCAAGTGAAGAGAATCTGTTACCAGTAGACTGCCTTGTAAGAAGTGTTAAAAGTTCTTCAGAGAGAAAGAAAATGATACAGGTCAGAAAGTGGAATTTACATAAAGAAAGAAAAAGTATTAGAGAAGAAATAAATGAAGGGAAAATATTTTATTTTTCTTATTTTTAATTAATTTAACAGAAAATAATTTATTCAAAATAATAATAGAAACAACTTTTGGGATGACCATAGCTCATGGATAAATGAAATGAATGACATAAAAATTATGGGGGACAAGCGTGCCTGGGTGGCTCAGTTGGTTAAGCATCCGACTCTTGATTTCTGCTCAGGTCATGATCTCATGGTTTGTGAGTTCAAGCCCCACTTGGGCTCTGCTCTGACAGCATAGAGCCTGCTTGGAATTGCCCCTCCCCTGCTCTCTCTTTCTTTCTCTCAAAATTAGTAAGTAAATAAACTTAAAAAAAAGTTATGGGGGACAGAGGGAGGAATTGAGAATACTCTATAATAAGGTGCCTGCACTATCATGTGAAGTACAAATGGACTTAGATTGGTTGTAAATGTATATTGTAATCTAGGGTAGGACTAAAAATATAAAAATAAATGTAACCGTTATGCTAAGAAAAGAAAAATAATGGAATCACACAAAATGTTCAATTAAAGAATGGACAGGCAGAAAATGAGAGACAAAAAGAAACAAAGCATAGAGCAATGAATCAATGAATAGAAAACAATTACAAATATTATATATATAAGCCAAAGTATATAAATAAGCACTATAAATATCAACAGTCTGTGCTATTTAAAGACAGAGATTGTCAACATGGATCAAAAACACAACCCAACTGTATGTTGCCCTCAAGAAACTCACTTTAATATAAAAATACAGATAGATTAAAGTAAATGAATAGAGTAAAATATGCCATGGTATTTGCAGTAACCAAAAGAAGTTGGAACAGCTATATTAATTTCAGACAAAGGAAACTTCAGAGCACAGGAAATCATCAGGAATAAATGAAACAACACTAACAATAGGGTAAATTATCTAAGAAGACATAAGAATCCTTAATGTATATGCACCAACCATCAAGTGTCAAGATACCAATATACATGCACGGCGAAAACTGACAGAACTTCAAAAAGAAATAGATGAATCCACTTTTAAAGGTGGAGAGTTCAATACCCTTCTATCAGTAATCCATACATCCCGTAGGCAGAAAATAGGGAAAGATATAGTTGAACTGAACCACACCATCAATCATCTGGATCTAATTGACATTTATAGACTACTTCCTTCAGCCAACAACAGAAGAGCACACATTCTTCTCCAACTCACACAGAACATTTACCAAGACAGATGAAATTCTGGGCCATAAAACTCACCTTAACAAATTTTTTAAGATAGACATCATATAAAGCATGCTCTCAAACAACGATGGAATTAAACTAGAAATCAGTACCAGAAAGACTTCCCCAAATATTTGGAGACTGAACAACATACTTCTAAGTGGCACAAGGATCAAAGAAGTCTCAGGAGAAAAATAAAAATATTCTAAACAAAATTAATTTGAAAATACAACTTACCAAATTTGTGAGATGTAGTGAAAGCAGGGCTTAAAGGGAAATGTAATGCCTTAAGTACACATATTAGGAAAGAAGGAAGAAAGACCTAAAATCAATCCTCTAAGCTTCTAACTCAGTAAACTAGAAAAGCAGGGGTAAATTAAATCTAAAGTAATCAAAATAAATTCAATAATAAATATTAAAGCAATAATCACTGAAAGTTTAAATAGAAAAACAATAGAGAAATTCAACAAAATCAAAAGCTGATTCAAATCTTTGAGAGGTTAGTAAAACTGATCAATCTCTATACAGTCTAATCAAGAAAAAAAGAGACACATATGATTTTTTTAAACTCTTCTTATTGTGGTAAAATACACATAATAAAATTTACCATCTTAACCATTTTTAAGGGTACAGTTAAGTCCAGTCACACTGTTGTGCAACCATCCATCTCCAGAAGTCTTTTCACCTTGCAAAACTGAAACTGTATCCACAAAACAGTAGCTCCCCATTTCTCCTTCCCTCAGCCCAAGGCTACCACCACCAATATAAACTCTACCCATTAAAGATCATTCCTTCTTCTCTTCTCCTCCTATTCCCTGGTAACCTCGAATCTACCCTCTGTGTCTAAGAATCTGACCATTCTAGGTAACTCGTAAAAGTAGAATCGTGCAATATTTGTTCCTTTGTAGACTGGCTTATTTCACTTAGCATAATGACCTCAAGGTACATCTGAGTTGTAGCATGGGTCAGAATTTCCTTTTTTAAAGCTGAATGATATCCCATTGTATGTATATACCACCTTTTGTTTATCCATTCATCCACAGAAAGACACTCGGGTTGCTTCTACCTTGGGGCTATTACGAATAGTTCTGCTATGAACATGGGTATATAAATATCTGTTTGAGTTCCTGTGTTTTTTTCTTTTTGGTGGGGGGTGGGGTGGGGTGGATGTAAGTCCCTGAGGTGCCTTTGCATGGCTTTTACTAATGCCTGTAAAAGGAAGGAGACAAATTATTAATATCAAGAAGGAAAGGGGCCAACACTACTGGTCACCTAAACATTAAAAGAATTATAAAGGAATATTAGCAAGAAAGCTATGCCCACAAACTTGAGAACCAGATGAAATGGGCCAATTCTTCGAAAGACACAAATTATAGACTCTCACAAAAGGAGAAACAATCTGAAAGGCTTATATCGATTAAAGAAATGGAATCAATAATTCATAACCACCCTAAAAAGAAACTAGCAGGCTTAGACAGTTTCACTGGTGAATGCTAGTAAGTATTTAAGGAAGAAATGAGTAATTCTCTCCAATCTGTTCTAAAAAATTGAAGCAGAAGAAATACTTCCCCACTCATTCTATAAAGTCAGCATTACCCTAATACCAAAAAAAAAAAAAAAAAAAAGACAAAGACATTACAAGAAAGAAAAATAATTGGCCAATATCTCTCATAAACATAAATGCAAAAATACCCAACAGAATATTAGCAAATTGAATCCAACAATGTATAAAAAGAATTACACACTATAACCAAGTGGAATTTATTCCAGGTACGCAAGGCTGGTCAACATTGCAAAATCAATGAATGTAATTCTTCACATCAATAGGCTAAATAAGAGAAATCCTATCATCATATCCATAACGGCATAACAATATTGACAAAATCCACCTATTTGGGACAAAAATTCTCCGCATACTTAAAGGAGAAACCCCTTCATTTCATAAGAAGTACCTACAAAAAACCTACAGGCAACATCATACTTAATGATAAGAAACTAGATGCTTTCCCCCCAATTTGGGGAACAAGGCAAGCATGTTCTCTCTCACTGCTCCTTTTCAACATTGTACTGGAAATCTTAACTAATGCAATAAGTAAGGGAAATAAAAGGTATGTAAATTGGGAAGGAAGAAATAAATTTTGTTCACAGGTTATAAGACTGTCTCTGTAAGAAATTCCAAAGAATTAGCAATAACAAAAAAAAAAAATGGGGACTCATAAGCAATTATAGCAAGGTTGCAGGATACAGGTTAATATATATAAGTCAATTGTTTTTTATATACCAGCAATGAACAGTTGTAATTTGAAATTAAAAACATAACATCATTTACTTTAGTATGAAAAAAAGGAAATACTTAGGTATAAACCTAACAAAATACATACAAGATGTATATGAGAAAAACTACAAAAATCTGATGAAAGAACTTAAGGATTTATATAAATGGGAAGATATTCCATGGCCACAGAGAGGGAGATTCAATACTGTTAACATGGCGGTTCTTCCTAAATGATGTACAGATTTAATGCAATCCCTGTAATAATCCCAGCAAGTTACTTGTGGATGTTGACTGATTCTAAAGTTTGTATGGAAAGGCAAAAGACTCCAAATAGTCCACATAATATTGAAGACGATCAAAGCTGGAGGACTAACAATCTGACTTTGAGACTTATCTTATCTCTTTTATTGAAGTTTAATTAACATACAATGTTATACTAGTTTTAGGTGTACAATCCAAAGATTCAACAATTCTATACATTTCTTGGTGCTCATCTGGATGACTGTCCTCTTAGTCCCCTTACATATTTCACCCATCCCTTCACCCACCTCTCCTCTGGCAACCACCAGTTTGTTATCTGTATTTAAAGATCTGTTTTTTGGAGCAGTTAAGATGGCAGAGCAGTAGAAGGACCCTGGGCTTTCCTCGTCCTTCAAACACAGCTACACTGAGGTCAGATCACTTGGAAAACTCAAGACATTGATCTGCAGAAAGATCTCCAAGATTGGAGGAAGAGAGATGGAAAGGTCAAGGTGCGTGGATGTGAACTGGGGAGAGAAAGATGGAGGTACCGCAGAGGGAAGGGCAACGTTTCCATGGAAAGATAAAAGGGAGAGAGAGGCCTTGAGATAGTGCAGGATCAAGTTAGCAAAGAGGAAGACCTCTCTGCACCACGAACTGGGGAGCAAAGAGTACTTAGTGTCCCGGTTCTTTTTTGCAAACAGCTTTAGGAGCTCAAACCCTGAGGTTTTGGAAGTGCACAACTTTGGAGCAGATCCATGGCATGTGCTCCTGGGGAAGAGGGAGCTGGCCCCAGAGTTCACAGCATGGTTTAGGGTGCGCTGGGAGAGAAGAGTCCCCTTCCTGGAGTACTTTTGGAAGAGGGTTTATTGCCTCCCCCCCCCCAAAAAAAAGACCCTGCAGGTGCCAGCCAAAGGCCTTTCGTCAGGAGGGTGGAGCGGCTTTGGTCTGGAGGAGGAGAGCAGATCCACAATGTGCCGGGTCCTTTAAGACTGGGTTTTAAATCCCAGTCATGCGCCAAAGAAAAAATGCAGGATAATTGTGGCGCAGCATGAGCCGACTGCCCTTGCTATTCTGTGAGGGCTGCCTGAGCAGCGTGGGTTGAAATCCTTGGTCCAGGGAGGTGAGATCGGGGTGGCACCGTTTTCCCTCAACGCCAACACGCGGGGACTTCAGAGGGCAGCACGGCGGCCCCCAGGGGAGGCAGGCCCTGCCTAAAACACACTCTGCCCCTCCGCGCCTGGCAACTGCTTGTTTACTGGGGCAACATTGCCGGAGCCAACGCAGCTGGTCTGTCCTCCAGACAAGCACAGGCAGCACCTCCCAGACACCGAGACACCTCTGTTTCCTTTCTTTCCCTCCTTTTTTTCTTTTGGAATAAGGCTCACAGTTTCTTTTCTTTCTTTTTTTTTCATTTCCTTTTCTCTTTTTTTTTTTTTTTTTTTTTGGATCAGGCTTTTCTATTCTTTTTCCCTTTTCTTTTCTTCTGCTTTTTTCTTTTTTGCTTTTATTTTCCCTTCTTTTTCTTTGGAACCAGCCTTATAGCGGCTCTGATTCTTTGTTCTGTTGTTGTTGTCGTTCCCTTTCCTTTTCTCTTTTTCTCGGGATCAGGCTCCCCACCCCCTTTTTCCCCAAGGTTACATCAACAAACAAATCAAATCACACCTAGTTAAAGTTCCAAACACTCCCCGACTGCAAGCAAGGACCAAAAACACCAAGACACCAAAAACGACCTGGACGGTGTATGACCACTTTTTAATATAGTAGTACTCTCAAGTACAGGAAACAAAACAAGATTTTAAAATATGCAGAAGACAGAAACTTAGCCAAAATGACAATACAGAGAAATTCTCCCAAAAAGAAAGGTCAAGAAATCACAACCAGGGACCTCCTCAAAACTGATATAAACAATACATGTGAACAAGAATTCAGAACACCAGTCATAAAACTGCTAGCTGGGCTTGAAAAAAGCACAGAGGACACCAGAGAAACCCTTGTGGCAGAGATCAAAGACCTAAGAACTAGTTAGGATGAATTTATAAAAGCTATAACTGAGATGTCAAATAAACTGGGTATAGTCACAACAAGGAATGAAGAAGCAGAGGAGAGAACAGTTGAAATAGAAGATAAAATTATGGAAAATAACAAAGCTGAAAAAAAGGAGGAAAGGAAATTACTAGATCACAAGGGTAGACTTAGAGAATGAAGTGATTCCATGAAACAAACAATATCCGTATCGTAGGAGTCACAGAAGAGGAAGAGTGAGAAAATGGGGCAGAAGGTTCATTTGGACAAATTATAGCTGGACCTTCCCTAATCTGGGGAAGGAAACAGACATCTAAGTCCAAGAGGCACAGAGGACTCCCTTCAAAATCAACAAAAATAGGTCAGTACCACGACATATCATAGTGAAACTTGCAAAATACAAAGATAAAGAGAGAATTCTGAAAGCAGCTAGGGGCAAACGGTCTTTAACCTACAAGGGTAGACACATAAGGGTAGTAGTAGACCTGTCTACTGAATCTTGGCAGGCCAGAAGGGAGTGGCAGGAAATATTCAACATGCTGAATAGGAAAAATATGCAGCCAAGAATCCTTTATCCAGCAAAGCTGTCATTCAGAATAGGAGGAGAGAAAAAGCCTTTCCCAGACAAACAAAAACTAAAGGAGTATGTGACCGCTAAAGCAGCCTTGCAAGAAATTTTAAGGACGACTCCCTGAGTGGAGAAAAAAAAAAAAAGGCCAAAGTAGCAAAGACTACAAAGGGCCAGAGAATATCGCCAGAAACACCAAATCTACAGATAACAAAAAAGCACTAAATTCATATCTTTCAATAATCCCTTTGTATGTAAATGGACTAAATGCTTCAATCAAAAGACATAGGGTAGCAGAATTGTTAAAAGCAAACAAACAAACACGATTCATCCGTATACTGCCTATGAGAGATGCATTTTAGATGTAAGGACGCCTGCAGATTGAAAGTGAGGGGACAGAGAACCATTTCGCACGCTGATGGTTGTCAAAAGAAAGTCAGAGTAGGGGCGCCTGGGTGGCTCAGTCGGTTAAGCGGCCGACTTCGGCTCAGGTCATGATCTCGCGGTCCGTGAGTTCGAGCCCCACGTCGGGCTCTGTGCTGATAGCTCAGAGCCTGGAGCCTGTTTCAGATTCTGTGTCTCCCTCTCTCTGACCCTCCCCTGTTCATGCTCTGTCTCTCCCTGTCTCAAAAATAAATAAAACGTTAAAAAAAATTTTTTTTAAAAGTCAGAGTAGCCATACTTATATCATACAATCTAGACTTCAAAGTAAAGACTGTAACAAGAGATGAAGAAGGGCATTCTATCATAATTAAGGGTTCGACCCATCAAGAACATCTAATAATTGTGAATATTTAGGCCCCCAAGTGGGAGCACCCAAATATAGAACTCAATTAGTCACAAACATAAAGAAACCCATTCATAACAATACCATAATAGTAGGAGTCTTTATTTTTTTCTAAGATAAGGAGTCTTATACCATGTAGTATTCTTTTTTCATTTTTTAAAATGTATTATTTTTAAATTTACATCTAAGTTAGTTAACATATAGTGCAATAATGATTTCAGGAGCAGAATTCGGTGATTCATCACCTATATATAACACCCAGTGCTCATCCCAACAAGCGCCCTCCTTAATGCCCCTTGCCCAATTAGCCCATCCCCCCACCCCAAACCCATCCAGCAACCCTTGGTTTGTCTCTGTATTTAAGAGTCGCTTATGGTTTGTCCCCTTCCCTGTTTTTATCTTATTTTTCCTTCCCTTCCCCTATGTTCACCTGTTGTGTTTCTTAAATTCCACATATGAGTGAAGTCATATGGTATTTGTCTTTCTCTGACTAATTTCGCTTAGCATAATACACTCTAGCTCCATCCAGGTTGTTGGCAAATGATAAGATTTCATTCTTTTTGATTGCCAAGTAATACTGCATTGTATATATGTATATATATGTATATATGTATTGTATATTGTGTATATTGTGTATACGTGTATATTGTATAGCTCCATCCAGGTTGTTGGCAAATGATAAGATTTCATTCTTTTTGATTGCCAAGTAATACTGCATTGTATATATGTATGTATATGTATATATGTATTGTATATTGTGTATATTGTGTATACATGTATATTGTATATACACAATATACACATATATTGTATGTGTATATTGTGTATACACACACACACACACACACACATATATACACATCTTCTTTATCCATTCATCAACTGATGGACATTTGGACTCTCTCCATATTTGGCTATTTTTGATAGCACCGCTATAAACACTGGGGGGCATGTGCCCCTTTGAAACACCACTCCTGTATCCTTTGGATAAATACCTAGTAGTGCAATTGCTGGGTCCTAGGGTAGTTCTATTTTTCATTTTTTGCAGAACCTCCACACTGTTTTCCAGAGTGCTTGCACCAGTGTGCATTCCCACCAGCAGTGTGAAAGGTTTCCCCTTTCTCCACATCCTCACCAACATCTGTTGTTTCCTGTGTGGTTAATTTTAGCCATTCTGACAGGTGTGAGGTGGTATCTCATCATGGTTTTGATAAGTATTTCCCCAATGATGAGTGATGTTGAGCATCTTTTCATGTGTCTGTTGGCCATCTGGATGTCTTCTTTGGAAAAATGTCTATTCGGGTCAGGACTTCTTTTAAAGCTACAGTAATCAAGTCAGTGTGGTATTGCTGAAATAATAGAAAAATGATCACTGAACAGACTAGGGAGCCCGGAAATAGATCCAAACAAATATGTTCAATTGATCTTTGACAAAGAAGCAAACTCAACGCAGTGGAGGGGGAAAAAAGCCTTTTCAACAAATGGTGCTAGAACAGCTGGACATCCACATGTAAAAATAATGAGTCTCAACGCATACCTTATCCCTCTGATCCCTTTCACCAGAATTAGCAGAAGATGGGTCATAGGCCTCAATGTAAAAACACAAAACTATAAAACTAGACAACACTGGAGAACATTCAGGTGAACTTGGGTTTGGCAATGAATTTTCACATGTCATTCCAAAAGCAGGATCCATAAAAGAAAAAAAATTAATAAGTTGGACTTCATTAAAACTAAAATCTCCTTCTCCGGGAAAGACAATGTTAGTAGAATGGGACAAAATTCAGAGATTAGGATAAAATATTTTCAAAACACATAACTGATAAAAGACTTGCATCCCAAATATTTAAAGAATTCCTAAAACTCACCAGTATGGAAACTAAAAACCCAATTAAAACGTGGGCAAAATACCTAAACAGACGCCTCAACAAAGAGATACCCATATGGCAAATAAGCCATGTGAAGATGCTCAACACCGTATGTTAGGGATTTGCAAGTTAAAACAATGAGATACAACTACACACCTGTCAGAATGGCTAAAATCCAAAACACGGACAACATAAACACTGACAAGGACGTGGAGCAGCAGGAACTTTCACTGCTGGCGGGGGGGGGGGGGGGGGGGGGGGTGGGATGCAAACTGGTACAGCCATTTTGGAAGACAGTTTGGCAGTTTCCTAAAAATCTAAGCACACTCTTACCGTATGACATTTGTACTCTTACAGATTTAGCCCAATTGACTTGATAACTTACAGGCACACCAAAAAGTGGACACAAGTATCTGTAGCAGCCTTATTCACAATTGCCCCTAACTGGCAGCCACCGAAGTGTCCTTTAATAGGTGAATGGCTAAACATCTGTACAATGCAATCATATTCATCCATAAAATGAAATGAACTATTAAGCCACACAAAGAAATGGAGGAGCAGTAAAAGCATATTGCTAAGCGAAAAGAGCCAATCTGACAAAGGTACTGTATTATTCCCCCTGCATGACATTCTGTGGTTGCAAAACTATATAGACGTCAGAAAAGATCAGTGAGGAGCGCCTGGCTGGCTCAGTCGGTTAGGCGTCCAACTTCAGCTCAGGTCACGATTTCGTGGTTTGTGAGTTCGAGCCCCATGTCGGGCTCTGTGCTGACCGTTCAGAGCCTGGAGCCTGCTTTGGACTCTGTGTTTGCCTCTTTCTCTGCCCCTCCGCCACTTGTGTGCGCCCTCTCTCTCACTCTCTCTCTCTCAAAAATAAATCAACATCAAAAAAATACTTTAAAAACGATCAGTGATTGCCAGGGGTCGAGGGGTGAGAGGCAAAGGGATAAACAGGCAGAGCGCGGGGATTTTTACAACAGTGAAACTATTTTGTATGATACTATAATGGGGGCTACGTGACATTATGAGTTTGTCAACACCCACAGAACCGCACAACTCCAAGCGTGAACCCTAATATAAAATAAAATAAATAGATAAAAGTGCATTGAACATCACCATAATAACCCTGGATTGCATTTCTATTTTCACAGGATAGAGTTCCATAAGTAAACTCAGTCGATCTGTGTGGCTACACTTAAGACGCTTGTTACAGCTGAATCCATTCTCACACCAGTGACCAATGTTACGTCTCAGACTCTCATAGTGGACGTTGCATTTGTCAGTCTGGCTCTTCCCTGATCCTGCCAAGTCAACTCACAAAAGAGTACATGTTGGTCATAAGAAAGAGAAGTTGGGGTGCCTGGGTGGCTTAGTCGGTTAAGCATCCGACTCTTGATTTTGGCTCAGGTCATGGTCTCACGGTTTGTGAGATCAGGCCCCACATGGGGCTGTCAGGGCAGACTGACAGCACGGATCCTGCTTGGGATTCTCTCTCTCCCTCTCTCTCTGCCCCTCTGCAACTCGCATGTGCTCTCTCTCAAAATAAAAAAATATATTTAAAAAATCTTAAAAAAATAAATAAACATAACGAAAGAAATCACGAGGCTACAGACAGATTAGCAAAAGGTATCACTCTCCGGAAAGAAGAATGGAATCTACTTGTCACCTCTTGCCTGCTCAGCATCAAGCCCGTTTGGATGCTTGGCTGCATAGACACGGAATAATTTCCTTCTCTTACTTTGTAAATTAAATTTAGCAGTAAAACCCCCACAAGTTAGTATACACATAAAATAGCAGACCCTTATTGTGTTTATCAGTTGTTTGTCCATTTCATTGTTGAGCAGTATTACACTTGTGAGTGTAACACAGTTCCTTTCCCCTTTCCCCACTCAACGGGCATTTGGGTTGTGTCCAGTTTGGGCCTATCGTGAATAACACTTATATAAATAATTACATACAGGTCTCTGTTGATGCATCTTCAGGATAGGCTAAGTGAAAAAATTTCAGATACAAAAGGCCATATACTATATGATTTTATTTATGCGATATTATAGAAGAGGCAAAATCACCATGACAAAAATCTGACCAGTGGGGAGAAGATAAACTAAAGAGAGCACCAGAAAATTGGGGAGGTTACGAAAATGAACCATCCCTGATTTTCGTGGCAGTTACACAATTAGAGCAATTTATCAAAGCTCATCAAATTGCACACTTAAAATTCGTGAAATTTATTGTATGTAAGTTACAGCTAAATAAAACCAACCATAGGAAGAAAACAACCAATCATTCATTCTCAAGGATAGTACAGTCTCAACCTATCAGAGAATAGCTAGTTCATGAGATTATACAGAGAAGTGCTAGTTTCTTCTCGTCATCTCCCTGATACCTTCTTCCCTTCCAGATTTTTTTAGCTGATTGGGAGTGGAAAATAATGTGATTGCTGAGCCATACACTTCTTAATGGCCTTTCCCTCAACTACAGAAAGATACGACTGAAGCTTTCAAAGCAATGTTTATAATGACTAAATTTAAGTCAAGGATGATTCTAATTCACAGTCTCCATCTGGCAGGACCGAAGGGGATGGTTTTATACTTTCAACTGTGTAGTGTTTATGGTTGTATCCACGGTGCCTATCATAGTGCCTGGCATAGTAAACATTCCATAAATATTTATTGTCTGAAAAAAATATAGTTAAATGGTTCGTTCTGTTTTAAGTGTTCTATTGAAAAGCTATTAAGCTTGAAGAGAAAACCTCCTTAACTACAACACATTCTACAATCACAGACTTTACAAATCGTAGTGCATGGTACGGTTCTCTAGCCAGATACCCCCATCAGGATCAAGCCACTCTTTCCCTCATTTGCAGGAGTAGGGGCTGCCAATGGCTCTCCATGAAGTCTCTCTCTGGGAATAGACCTTGATATAAAGAAGCCACCTTGCCCCAAATTACGGCCCTTCCCTGGCGGCAGCCTGCATCTAATGATGCTTAGTGTCGGGGGACAAAGCCCTGATCCAGAAAACTCAACCGATCATCACATTGTGCAGCAAGGTTCAGAGGATAATCTATTTATCAAAACAACATGGAAATCACTGGCAAAAAAAGGAACTAACAACTCAGGAGCCAACTCAGAGGATGGCTATATGAGTTTCATATTTCACTGTAACAAACTATCATAAACTCAGTGCTTCAAACAATACACATTTATTCCACCACGATTTCCATGGGTCAGGAATCAAGGCATGGTTCAAATGGGTCCTCTGCTTCAGAATCTCTCACAGGGTACAATCAAGGTGCTGGCCAGGCAGCATTCATTCCTGGGGCTCATGATTTTCTTCCAAGCTTGCATTTTTCTTTGGAAGATTTTCTTCCAAGCTTACATTGTTTTCGGAAGAATTCATCTCTTCGTAAAACCGAGATCTTCTTACTACCAACTAGAGACCCTCCTGAGGTGATAGAGGCTGCCTCCCCACATAAAGTTTAGAATCACTTTGCTGATATCCATAAAATAATTTGCTGGGATTTTGAGTGGGATTGCATTGGCTCTATAGATCAAATTGGGAAGAACTACATCTTGATAATATTCAGTATTCCTACCCATGATTATGGAATATCTATTTATTTACTTCATCAGAGTTTTTGCGGTTTTCTTCCTTTAAGTCTTGTACATATTTGGTTAGATTTATATTTAAGTATTTCATTTGGTTGGGTGCTAATGTAAATAGTATTGTGTTTTTAATTTCAAGTTCCACTTGTACATTGTTGGCATATAGGAAACCAATTGACTTTTGTATATTAACCTTGTATCCTGCAACTTTGCTGTAATTGCTTATTAATTACATGAGCTTTCTGTCGGTTCTTTCAGATTTTCTATATAGTCATATCCTCTGCAAACAAAGAATTTTATGTCTTCCTTCCCAATATGTATATCTTCTATTTCCTCTTCTTGCCTTATTGCATTAGCAAGTTCAGTATGATGTTGAAAAGGAGTGGTAAGTGGGTACATCCTTGCTTTGTACCTATCTTAGTGGGAAAACTTCCAGTTTCCCACCATTAATTATGATGTTCGCTCTAGGGTTTTTTGTAGATAGTCTTTATCAAGTTGAGAAAGTTCCCACCTATTCCTAGTTTCCAGAGAGTTTTTATCCTGAATGAATGTTGAATTTTGTCAAATGCTTTCTCTGCAACTATTGATAGAATCATGTGATCTTTTAGTCTGTTGATGTGATGGATTACATTAATTTATTTTTACATGCTGAATTAGCCTTGCATGCCTGGGATAAATCTCATTTTGTCATGTTGCATAATTCTTTTATATACTTTTAAAAATTTTGATTTGCTAATGTTCTGTTGAGGATTTCTGCATGTTCATGGGAGGCATTGGTCTGTAGTTTTCTTTTCTTATAATGCCTTTGTCTGGTTTGGTATTAGAATAACACTGGCCTCATAGTTAGGAAGTATTCCCTCTGCTTCTATCCTCTGAAAGAGACTATAGACAATTGGTAATAATTTCTTCCTTAACTGTCTAGTAAGATTCACCAGTGAGTCTATCTGGTGCAGTGCTTTCCCTTTTGGAAGCTTATTAATTATTGATTCAATTTCTTTAATAGATATAGGCCTATTCAGATTGCCTATTTTTCCCACTGTGAGTCTTCACAGATTGTGTTATTCAAGGAATTGGTCCATCTCATCTGGTTATCAAATTTGTGAGCACTGAGTTATTAAGAGTATTCCTTCATTATTCTTTTAATTCCCATGGTTCCTACAGTAATGTCTTCTCTTTCATTTCTGATATCAGTAATTTGTATTATCTTTCTCTTTTTTGTATTTAGCCTGGCTAGAGGCTTATAGATTTTATTGATCTTTACAAGATGTAGCATTTGGTTTCATTGATTTTCTTCACTAATTACCTGTTTCCAATTTCACTGATCATTGCCCTAATTCTTTTTTTTTTAACTGAGTACTCCACAGTCTCTCCTTTCTCCAGCAAGAGACAGAAGTTAAGCTGAGATCCATAAATGATTAAACACAACAGTAAAATCTGTAGTGCCTTTTTCATAAACCTAGCAGATGCTGAAATATTCTTATTTCTACAGCCTGCTGAGATAAAAGATTCTAGATTCTATACTCAGCACAATGAGGAAAATAGCCATAGTAACTCAATAAAGTTGTTGTTTAACATAGAATACATGTAAAGCACAAAGCATAGTGCCAGATATATACAGAAAATCAATAAATAATTGTCATTAACCTCAACTTGACATTTTGGTAGAGGAATGCTTCAGACAAGGCTCCTATTGAGTTTGGAGACAAGAAATCAATTACACAAAAAAATCATTCTGTTCTTCAATTTCCTTGTGCTTTTTAGAATAGTAAAGGGGTTTTACATTTTCATTATTGTAATATTTTCACAACCTTGTCTATACTTAATCTCAAATTGTACTTATGATATTTTCAAGAAATGCCTAATAAGAACATGAGACTGTAATTATAAAGCATCTACTTGTGTGTGTACTTCATATTATTGTCATTTACTCTTGGATCTGCAGAACTTTTAATCCTTTTCTTCTGCTTACTTTGGATTTAATTTTTTTCTTTTTCTAGTTTCCTAAGGTAGAAATTTAGATTATTGATTTTAGATCTTTCTTCTTCTTCTTCTTCTTCTTCTTCTTCTTCTTCTTCTTCTTCTTCTTCTTCTTCTTAATATATTCATTCAATGCTATAAATTTCCCTCTAAAAACTGCTCTCACTGCATCCCACACATTTTGATAAATGGTATCTTCATTTTCATTTAGTTCAAAATATTTTATTAATTTTTTTGTTTTATTCTTTTCACTTTATTTTGAGATAGAGAGAGGAAGAAAAAGGGTGTGGGCAGGGGAGGGGAAGAGAGAGAGAGGGAGAGAAAGAATGGCAAGCAGGCTTCTCACTGTCAGCACAGAGCCCAACGTGGGGCTTGATCTCACAGACCATGAGATCATGACCTGAACTGATTATTAAGAGTTGGATGCTTAACTGACTGAGCCACCCAGGCACCCCCAATCTCTTATAATCTATAGTTTCCACCTCCATTCTTTCCCTCTTTTTTTAATAGAAAAGTGGATTGTTTTCTGTGGTAGGCTGAAAAATACTTCCTGTCAAAGATACACACATCCTAATCTGTGGAAATCTAAAATGTAAGCTTATATGGCAAAGGGGGGGGGGGGAGGGGTTGCAGATACCATTAAATTAAAATCTTGGCAAAGGGAGATTATCCTAGATTATCTGGGCAATCTCTAAACATAATCACAAACGCCCTTACAAGTGAGAGGCAGAGAGAGATTTTACGCACACAAAAGGGAATCCGATATGCCAGAGACAACAGAGATTGGAATAATGTGGCCACAAAACAAGGAATATTGGCAGCCACCAGAAGCTAGACGAGACAAGGAACCTTTGGGGAGAATGGGGCCCTGCTGATGCCCTGATTTCAGCCCAGTGATACTTATTTAAAACTTCTAGCCTCCAGAATTGTGACAAAGCAAATGTCTATTTTTTCAAAGCTACAATTATCTGGATATTTGTTACAGCAGCCATAGGAAGCTAATACTTTTTCCCTGAAAAGTTCCCTACTGTCTGGGTTTTGCTGATTTTATCCATTTGATTTTATTATATTCTTCTGCCTTCTGTATTTCCTGTTCATTGGTATTTCTTTCACAAGATGATTTTATAGGCACTTCTATCTGGGGGTGTCATCTCTCAGGTTGTTCCTCTTTTGGTTGTTTATTTGTTTGTTTTTTAAGTAGGCTCTGTGTGGAGCCCAACACGGGGCCTGAACTCACAACCCTGAGATCAAGACCTGAGCTGAGATTGGGGCGCCCGGGTGGCTCAGTTGGTTAAGGATCTGACTCTTGATTTCAGCTCAGGTCATGACCTCAGGGTTTTGAGATCAAGCCCTGGACTGGGTGTGGAGCCTGCTTAAGATTCTCTCTCATTAACAGGAACCCTCTTGCACTGTTGGTGGGAATGCAGACTGGTGCAGCCGCTCTGGAAAACAGTGTGGAGGTTCCTCAAAAAATTAAAAACAGATCTACCCTATGACCCAGCAATAGCACTGCTAGGAATGTACCCAAGGGATCCAGGAGTGCTGATGCAGAGGGACACTTGTACCCCAATGTGTATAGCAGCACTTTCAACAATAGCCAAAGTATGGAAAGAACCTAAATGTCCATCAACTGACGAATGGATAAAGAAATTGTGGTTTATATACACAATGGAATACTACTTGGCAATGAGAAAGAACGAAATCTGGCCTTTTGTAGCAACGTGGATGGAACTGGAGGGTATTATACTAAGTGAAATAAGTCAGGCAGAGAAAGACAGATACCATGTTTTCACTCACATGTGGATCTTGAGAAACTTAACAGAAGACCATGGCAGAGGGGAAGGGGGAAAAAGTTACAGAGAGGGAGGGAGGCAAACCATAAGAGACTCTTAAAACCTGAGAAGAAACTGAGGGTTGATGGGGGTGGGAGGGAGGGAAGGGTAGGTGATGGATATTGAGGAGGGCACCTGTTGGGATGAGCACTGGGTGTTGTATGGAAACCAATTTGACAATAAATTTCATATTAAAAAAATTCTCTCTCATCCTCTCTCTCTCTGCCCCTCCTTCATTTGCATGCACTCTCTCTCTCTATCAAAAAAAAAGAAAAGAAAAGAAAAGAAAAGAAAGACCTGAGCTGAGATCAAGAGTCAGATTCTTTTTTTTTTTTAACATTTATTTATTTTTGAGACAGAGAGAGACAGAGCATGAACGGGGGGAGGGCCAGAGAGAGAGGGAGACACAGAATCCGAAGCAGGCTCCAGGCTCTGAGCTGTCAGCACAGAGCCTGATGCGGGGCTCAAACTCATGGAGTGCGAGATCATGACCTGAGCCGAAGTCGGACGCTCAACCGACTGAGCCACCCAGGCGCCCCAAGAGTCAGATTCTTAACCAAGTGAGCCACCCAGGCACTCCAGGTTGTTTCTCTTTTGTAATTTTTTTAGCAGCTACTGTTAAATGTTGCCTAGACCCATGTATGTGTTAAAGATTACCAAAGAGTCAAAATCTCTGTGGATAGGTACTTTATATACATTACCTTCAATCTTAGCAGCAACCTTGCATTTTTTGGTATTGTATGATCAGAAAACTAATAAAAGGAACGAATTTTGAAAGCAGAGGATTAAAATTCAAAGTCTGGGGTATGTCTATAATGCTTCAGTTTTACCAGGAAGCTTGAGTGAAATAGAGGTGAGAATTAGACATGTTTAGATGACAGCATCCCCAACACTGTCCTCAGTATCTATTACCCACTGAATTAAATGGAAACTAGGAGTCTCAGTGGGAAAAACATTTCTCATGTAGATGTTATAAATAAAATATGTGCATTAGAGATCCTTAGACTTTAATATATTTTTAAAGGCTGTCTTAACCCAGTTTCGAGGCCCTGGCTAGAAGCCAGTTCTCTTTCTTGAACAGCTAATTAAATCCACATCCCAACTACCTCCCTTCTCAGGCTCCCACACTCTGGGCCACTAGGTACCTGCCCTACCCGCCCAGGCGGCCAGGTACCACACAACTAGGAAAAGCCCCCAGGAGTACTAGAATTTATTCAAATTAGCCAATCCACAGGTAGCCCACAAAACCTAGCAACCCCCACCCAACTCGTGATACATAAGCTGCCCTCTGAAGCTCCAAGCTTGCTGTTACCCTGTCCCCAAATACAACCTGCTGTGTGTGGCCCTGCCTGGCAGCCTTGTCTCATTCAGAGCTGTAAGTAACAGAATTCTGCCTTTCATCTATCTCAGCATCAGCGTGTTGTGTCCCACGGTCAAAAGAACTTTTAAATCTTACATAAAAAAATACTATTCTAGCTTTACATAGAAACGACAAAGTTAGGTCATTCTTTCGCTTGTTTTCTTTTTTAATCACCCATAACTTTGCACAGACCATTAAAAGGCCTTCTTTAATCTCACAGCGATTATTTTATTTCGGTCTTTCTCTTCACACTAAACCACCGAGGAAGGCAAATACATATTGTCGTTTCTACTGTATAATTGAGAAACTGAGACTTCAAACCGTGAAGTGACTTGCTCAAAATCGAAGTTAATAATGGACAGAACTTGGAATTATATCCAGATATTGTAATTCTAAGGCATCGTTCAATCATGTCATTTCCAAAAATCATCTACCCGTCCACCTGTCCATCCACCCATCCATCCAACATTTATTGAATATAGATTACAAACCAAGTAGATACTAGGCTCTGGGGGGTACAGAGATGAATCCGGTACAGTCTCTCTCCTGAAAAGATCACAAGAAACAGAGATGGAAAAGAAAATTATAATACATTAGGTTCTATTAGAAAGTACTTGGGGCCACAGATGGGGTCTTTACCCTAAGCCAAAGGAAAGTTTTCCATCACCACTGAAGACTGAACATGTCACAGTTACGCAGAACTCAGGTACGTGGGCAGAGACAGCAACGCTCAATTCATTTCCCAAAACACTTCACGGTAAGCATGCTAGGCACTCGACTTCAAAGATTAACACCAAAGTTCCTTCCTTCAGAGAGTATACTAGTTACTAGGGGAGACAGGTATGTAAAGAAACATATTACAATGAAGTATAGTAAGTTCAATGCTACGGGGATATGTATGTTACATTGGGCCACACAAAACAGAGGACAACCTCTACCTGGGAGAGAAGAATCACGGTCTCCCAGCATAAATGCCAGGGGTGATAGCTTGGAGAATGGATAAGGGCCCAATGACAGGACTGCGGGAGAAAAGGCATTCGGTCGTAGGAAAAGGACAAAGAGCTAGTGAGAGCACCACCCCACCCCACCCCACACTGAATGGGGGGCTTTTAGCTCTTGGAACAGGTGTTTGAGAAGCTCATCAGAGATTCCCCGAGTGAAAGAGAGTTTGAGCAGATCCACTGTTTCTGGCCTACCTCTTTAAGGCCACACGGGATTCCCCAGCAAGGCCGGTACCCTTGCCTCTTGGTCAGGCATGATACCGCTCAGCCGTTCCGTTTAGCGACATGAACACAAGGAAAGACCTAAACGTTTCGCATTACAATTTTGGAGACAAAACTACAAGAGGGGACGGAAGAGCATTATACGCGTTTCCAGATCACGACCCAGGTAACCCAAATCTCTGGAGAGGCGGAACGAAGCCAAACCCTCGGCTCAGGTTCCTTCTACGGCCTTATCACGCCAACCTTTTTCTCTTCGGTGCTCCTGACCTTGACTCGCTCTCCCATTGGGGCACCCTGCCTGATACGACTATAAATCGCGCCAGTAATCAGACGGGTCCGAAGGTAGGGCCACCACTCCTCGTAAAAGTAATTTGTGAAGCGTACGTACAATGACCAGAACACTAAGGCTAAGGGGTGTGGAATGCTTCCTCTTACATTAAGACCAAGTTGCCCCAGGCACCAGAAAAGTCCCTCCAGTTATGTAAATGATGTAGGACTTCCAAAAAAAAAAGGACACATTATAAAGGGAAAAGGGGAGTTGGGAAGTGTAGGATATGTGCAGACGTATAGTGAATAAGTACGATTGAAAGCGGACTTTGATGTTTTTGCCCTCTAACTACTTCAGCGTCCTGATTTTCATACAGCGCACACACGTGCCTGTCACTCATTCTAGAGATTTTCAAAAGCATTCTTTTTTGTCCTCTCCAATCGAAAAAGACACTTTAGTTTTTTTAAGTGTTCCTTTTAAAGCTTTAGGTCTGCAGTTTTCCGCACCTGAAATGACCTCCACCACTCACACATCTGTCCAAAACCTACACTATTCCCAACATCTTCCCATCCTTGTTTATCCTTCCCTAGAATTCCTGGGACGTGTTTAACCAGTTCCGCATAGTCGCATCTAAGATGATTTTGCTTCAAATCTTTCAGGACTCAGCTCCAGCTTCTGATAAGCCTTCCCTGACCCTAGAGTCACTAGTTGCCCTCCTTGTCTTTTCATAGTATCCGATCCATGCAGTTATCAGACGGTAACGAGAGGTTTGCAAATCTGGATCCTGCAATTAGCTCAGAGATTTATTATGGCAGAGAACTTGTTCCATCCGATTCGTATGGCATAGTATCCCAGTACTTGGTAAGAAATAGGAAGCGACTTTGTGAAATGTAAAAACAAAACAAACAAAAAAGATAATGATATAGACAAACCTCTGGCAAAGGTAATGAAAACCAAAGGAAAAAAATCGAATAGAAAACATGGAAAAAGGAGATTATATTGATAAAATAAATGGTTTTGTGAGAATCTCAGAGATATCAAACTTGGCACAAGAAATAAAAAACTCTGAAAGACTAATAATCATGAAAGGGATAGGAAATATTCTCGAAACTTCTTAAAAGGCTCTGGGCCCAGACAGGTAGTGGTAGAGTTCCTTCACACCAATGACTCGCAACTGGTGAGTGGGTGTATGGAGGAGGTGCCCCCCCCCCCCGCCCCACCAAAGGCCATTTGGCAAAGTCTGGAGACGTTGTGGCTTGTCACAATTGAGGGGCAGGGGGCCTACCGATATTTAGTGGGCAAAAGCCAGGGACACTGCTAAACACCCTGCAGAGCACAGGACAGATCACCACAGCAAAGAAGCATCCGGCCCAAAATGTCAGTAGTGCCGAAGCTGAGAAACCCTCCTCTACACTTGTAAAGAAAATATCATTTCCGTGCTATATAAAACATTCCAACGCCTACAAAGGACAGCTCCTCAAAGCATCTTCTAATGCAAGCATTACTCTGGTAACCAGACATCGGAAAGATAATGCCAGAGATATAAGCTGATATAGATGCCATATACAATAGACTGACATATGCATCGTATAGAATATCATATGTATACAAAAAATATCAAGTAAAACAATAACAAAACTAGCAGTTTGTAGAACATATTTAATAATGGCTGTTCTTAATTCTGGTAAGGACACTTAATGTGAGATCTACCCTCTCAAATTTTTAAGTGCATAACACAGCACTGTTAACCGTAAGTAAAATGTTCCACAGCAGATTTCTAGAATTTATTCATTCTGTCTAACTAGAACTTTATACCTGCGAAGAGCAACTCCCCATTTCCCCCTCACCCCAGACCCTGGAAGCCACCATTCTCTTCTGTTTCTATGAGTCGGGCTACTTTGGATACCTTATGCAAGTGGAATCGCGCAGTCTTTGGCTTATTTCACTCAACAAAACGTTCTCCAGGTTCACCCATATTATCGCAACTGGTAGGATTCCTTTTTTAATGCTGAATAATCCATCGTATGCAAATGCCACACGTTTCTATTCATTCGTTTGTCGATGAGCATTTAACTTGCTTCCATACGTTAGCCATTGTGAATAATGCTGCAATGGGCATGGGAGTGCAGACTACCTCTTTGAGCTCGTGACCTCAATTCTTCTGCATAAATACCCAGAAGCGAGATTGCTGGGTAATATGGTAGTCATAGTTTTAATTCCTATACTGCTCCATGCTCTTATCCACAGTAGCTGTACCATTTGACCATTCCCACCAACAACGCGAAATTGTTCCAGCTTGTCCTCACCAACACTTGTTATCTTTTCTTTTTTTAAATAATCACACTGATAGGTATGAGGTGATAGATCACTGTAGTTTTTATTTGAATAGCATTGGGTTTTGGGGGGTTGTTTTTTCTTTTCAAATTTTTACTTAAATTCCAGTTAATTAACACACAGTGCAATATGGGTTTCAGGAGTCGAACTCAGCGATTCATTACTTACATGCAACACCCAGAGCTCATCACAACGAGTGCCCTCGTGACTCACTCCCCATTTAGCCCATCGCCCCCCACCACCCCCCCCCCGCCTCCCGCCATCGACCCTCAGTTCGTTCTCTAGCTTTAAGAGTCTCTTATGGTTTGTTTCTCTCTCTTCTTTTCTCTCCCTCCCATATGTTCATCTGTTTGTTTCTTAAATACCACATGAGTGAAATCATATAGTATTTGTCTTTCTCTGACTTACTTCACTTAGCATAATACTCTCTAGCTCCATCCACATCATTGCAAATGGCAAGATTCCATCCTTTTTGATGGCTGAGTAACATTCAACCGTATATACAATATTTTTTTTATCCCTGAAATGCAAGGATCATAGACTATCTGAAGTTTATTAATATAACCCATTAGGAAAATTTTCAGATTTTTTATTGTGGTAAAAATAACAATATTAACCATTTTTAAGCGTACAGTTCATCAGTGTTAAGTATATTCGCATTGTTGCTCAACAGATCTCCAAAACTTTTTCATCTTATAAAACTCCAGATCCATGAAATACAAATTCTCTTACCCACGTTCATGCATATAATACAGTATTGTTAACTATAATCATGTTACACATTAGATCCCCAGAAAGTATTCATCTTATAACTGGAAGTTTGTACCCTTTGACCGACATCTCCCCATGTCCCCTACATCCCCAGTCCCTGGAAACCAATATTCTGTACTCTTGATGGAACAAGGGGGTGTTCTTGGTGGGGGTCCAAGACACGGCACGATCACATCCTTATAATGCCCTTCGAGAGTTCTCTTTGCTGTTCTCCCAGCCTCTTCCCACTCCCGAGGAGTACTGCTCACGATTCAGTCTGCTGGGTGGCGTGAGACAGAAATCGGCCTCGTTGACAATGTGCCACACAGCTGGGGAGGGCAGAGACTCACTCGTGCTCTCGCTTTCCCAAGCAGGAAAAATCATGGGTCGAGAAGGTCTTACCTGGCACTGAGCTGTGCCACCTCGGGGAGGGGTGATGTGGATAAAGTCAAACTGGTCCTCTTACCCTCTTCAATGGGTCCAAACTCACTTTTGTTTTTTTTCTCCATCGGCGCGTTGGAACTTTTCCAACGGAGACCTGTACTTCCGACACAGGCTCCCCTGTCTGTGAGTGACTGCCTAAGGCAGTGTTCTCCGAGGGTTCCAGGATGGTGGCTGAGAAGAACAGGAGCTGGTTCGTGGGCCCCTACAGGGTTCAAGACTGAGTTCTGTATACCTATAAAGTAATTCACGGGCGGGCAAGACCCGTCCCAGATCCCTTGGTGTATGTTCTGAATCCCAGAACGTACACCAGCTGTTCCCAGCTGAATCCCAGCTCCCACAGTGGCACTTCTGTCTGTGGGTAGATGCAAAATTGCGGATGTTGAGGTGGGGATATGATGAGAGACGGCTTATTCAGCCACGTTGCTGACATCATCCCCGTGGAAAATTTTAAAAGATGAGAAAAGCTTCTTCACAAATCGTGAAAATATTTTAAGCAAAATTAAAAACCCATCCTTGAAAAAAATTTTAGCAGACGAAAAATAAGACCGTACCTACCTAACGTGATAAATCACGGCCAACATCACCATTCTTTGTGAAACGTCATAGTAGACAGACGTTCCCCTTAAATTAAATAATATTTAAACAGAAGCCTGAATGAAAAGTGTAGAAATGCTGACGACACTGACTCCATATTTGGCCCTTCACCTTGTTCATGCCCATGCAAAGACCTCCCTCAGAGCTACGTGTTACAGGCTCCTTGGAGGTTAATGTGTGCCTCGATCAGAATGCGGAAAGGCTCGTTCTAATTTTCCCTAAAAGTGGCACACGTTACAATAACTATCCTTGGAACTCACCACAATGCCTCTCACTCTATAAAATTTGTGGATTAAGGTCTAGGTTTGGGGGTAGAGAATCACTGTGTAGTGCTTGGATCATTTGTTCGCCTGATCCCCCATCAATCAGTTACCCTGAAAAAAAAAAAAACTCTGTGTAAACGGTATGGAGTATGGAGTGACTTGTGTCTTTTTTTTTTGGTCTCAAAGTGGCTTCTCAGTCTGGAGATAGTTCTTGCCTCCTCCGCTTTCTAACAAAAGGACAGAAGAAGCCATCAGGAAGCCTGGGAGAAGAGCATTCCAAGAAGAAAGAGAGCAGCTAATGCAATGGCTCTGAGGTGTGAACGTGGTTGGAGCCACGGAAAAGCCAAAAAACCACTATGGCTGGAGTGTAGAGAGCAAGGGAGACAGATTTTATTCTGCAGCCATGAAGGGTTTGAGCAGGAAATAGTATTATCTGGTCTAATAGCCCAATATACTCTGGGCTTCCTCATTAATTAATAACACCACCATTCTCCCAATTAGTCACAAAGGAAACATCAAAGGCATCTTCAAAAACTTCATGTACATTTCACGTACAATTGATCGTCACGGTTTGCCGATTCCACTCCTCCAATAACTCTTTTTTTTTTTTTTTTTTTTTTTTTTTCAACGTTTTTTATTTATTTTTGGGACAGAGAGAGACAGAGCATGAATGGGGGAGGGGCAGAGAGAGAGGGAGACACAGAATCGGAAACAGGCTCCAGGCTCCGAGCCATCAGCCCAGAGCCTGACGCGGGGCTCGAACTCACGGACCGTGAGATCGTGACCTGGCTGAAGTCGGACGCTTAACCGACTGCGCCACCCAGGCGCCCTCCAATAACTCTTTTAGTGGCCCCTCCCCTGTAGCCCATTGCCCTTGCCTAAAATCATGCCCATAATCTCTCATCCGGGCCACTGCTGTTATCTTCTTAATGAGTCTCATCCCACCAATCCAGACATCATACTGATGAGAGTTACCCTCTTGAAATACAGAAGGCATCCTCGTGTTTCCAAAACTCCAATGACTGATGTTTCGTTATAAAATCCAAACACTTTTTTTTTTTAATTTTTTTTTAACGTTTATTTATTTTTGGGACGGAGAGAGACAGAGCATGAACGGGGGAGGGGCAGAGAGAGAGGGAGACACAGAATCCGAAGCAGGCTCCAGGCTCTGAGCCGTCAGCCCAGAGCCCGACGCGGGGCTCGAACTCACGGGCGGTGAGATCGTGACCTGAGCTGAAGTCGGACGCTCAACCGACTGAGCCACCCAGGCACCCAAAATCCAAACACTTTGACCTAACATTTAAGACCCTGCTTGGCCCTTGCTTACCTTTGCTGCCTCATTTTCCCCTTCCATAGCAAGGATGTCAAACCTTACACTGAACTAATTTCTATTATGGCAAACACTTTCTGTTGTGCCCTGCCTCTGGTCCTTTGCTTTTTTTTTTTTTTTTTTTTTTTTTTTTTGGTACCTTAATCTCCCTAGGACTTTTGGATTGACAATTTCTTAAAATGTTTTCCTTTTTTTTTCTAAATATCAAGGAGTGTAGCATCTCTCAAATGTGCTAAAAAGCCTGTTTCATGGTGTATTACAAGAAAAACATTCTGTTCTTAAATGTGTCTGGGAAACACTGAAATCAAGAAAGCAATTTTCTCTATTGTAAAACTTTTCAAAGATTTTAACATATATTGACAATATCAAGAAGATATTGAAGATATTGAATCAATCACGTATTGAACACATGCTTTTCTATTAAAACCATGGAATCATTAAAACAATGGAATCATAAAACCATGAAGCAATTTTTCATGAAATATTATGTGGAACTAGTGTTCCATGGGATGTATTGGGAGAAATATTAAAGAGGTAATTTCTTATTCTCTAAAATGAATCAAAGTTGCTATGTATTTAAATCTACTCTATGAAATGATAAGCTTCAAGAAAACTACAGCCGTCTTTAAGATTTTGCAGTCACCAGAATTCACTCACATTTCATTTGAGAGGATGCCATTTTATAGCTGTCAACCAGTTCAGTAAAAAAGCAACGTGAGGCAGAAGTCATCTATCAGATTTATCCCCAAACTTGCTAGAAGACACTTATGACGTAATACCCGATGTGTTAATGTTCCTACTGAGAGTAAGCTCAGAAGTATAAAACGACAGGGCATGATTTCCATTCCTTTATTCATATATATACAACAACCCACTTCAGGCTGGGTACCAGGTTGCCTCAGCGTAGACACGATCTTCCCTTGACTCTATTCAGACAGATGGGCTTCTCAGAGCCATATGACATTCATACAAAATAGAACAGAGGGTCACGTAAGTAACCATTTGACCACACACATTCCTCCGTATGTCGATAAGTATCTCGAAACAGGAACAAGACCCACTCCCCCCCAAAGCTCGGTGTGGACAAAATCCATCTTGTTATCTTTCCAGCCCAACCAGCCTTTAACCGGTGTCCCTAATAAACCTGCCACCTGACCGAGGTTCGTCCCGTGAAGTCTCTTCGTATGTGAGGACACGTCTTCCATCACTCTTTGTTCATGATATGCATGCGCTGTGACCTCTAGCTAGCAGTTTTGCCAACTTATACAAAACTCAGTATCCAACGCTCTGTCTTCACGGGCTTCTTGCCAACACCACCCCAGCCATCTCTTGGGCAAAGTAATCCACATTCGGAGGCCAAACTGCTCCCACGCAGGGCAAAAACAAACAGGGTTACATCCTGATCTTTTTAGCTTAAGCTAGAGTTAGCCAGGCTGGGCAAGTCCCTCTGATATTCACTGCCTCTTCCTTTGCCAAAAATATGTGATGGCAACATACAGGTCCCAGGCAATGAAACATGATCTAAGACAATAAGGTTGCTCTATACCTCTCTGACAGTAATTAGTTTAGAGGCTGGCATGTGACTTAGTTCTAGCCAGTGAAACATAAGGAAAGTCTGACGGGGCTGAGGGGAGTGGGTTCCAGAAAATATTCTTGTACTGAGTTTTTCTTTCTTTCTTCTTCTTCTTTTTAATGCTTATTTATTTATTTTGAGAGTGGGGGGAGGCAGAGAGAGAATCCAAGCAGGCTGGGCACTCTCAGCACAGAGTCCAACGCCAGACTGGATCCCACGACTCTGGGATCACGAACTGAGCTTAAATCAAGAGTCGGACGCTCAACCCACTGAGCCACCCAGGCGCCCCATCACGGAATTTTTCTGAGGACAGAGCAGTTCAGATTCAATTTCTCCTTTCTTCCTGCTTTTGTATGCAACTGTGTGAAGACAGAAAGCCGAGAGCTGTGACAGGCATCTTGTGAGCATGAGGGGAAAGCAAAGCAAAGCACAGACTAGAAGAGCCAATTTAGAGCCCTGATATCACACAGCTGGATTAACCTGCAACCGCCAACCCCAAAATTCCAGTTACGAGATTGATTAACATCCTCTTATGAAGCTACTTTTAGTTGGGTATTCTATCACTTATTCCAAATCAGGTGAGAAAACCTGATTTCACAAAGGGGGCTTCTGCCTTTGTTCGCCTGCCAACCCCCCCTCCCCCACCTCATACCTCCTTTGGGACTGGGATGCAATGTGATTTTTGTGTCACAGCGCCCTCTTCTGTCCACTATCAAGTATTTCAGTTCCTCCAGGTGTCGGATTCTACTGTCATTCACGGATTTCACATTGACTGTCGTCTTTGTACCAGGCATTTTTCAAAGTCCGTTATTCCAAGAATTTTCAGAGTCTGGAACACTGACCTAAACTGTATGCAAACCCGGATCACCACAACTTGCTGCCAGTCTCTCCTGGTTTCAAGCGAAACCTTGATTAAATTTCCTGTGGCTTCTCTCTATCAACCGCATGCCTGTCCACTTACAGAACGATCGCCTATCACTATGGATCACAGAATTTCAATCTAGGGAGTGGGTTTCAATTGTGGATGAATATTAAAATCACCTTGGAGCTTAAAAATAATCCAGTGCCTGGGCCACACCCAACAGCAATTAAATTAGAACCCCTGGGAGTGGGGCCCCAGTTATCCGTTAACCTACCCAGGTGATTCCACGCACAACGAACATTTGAGAACTACTGATTTAGAAGTAGTGAAATGCATATTGAAAGCACCTGGAAAATTCCTTTAACCTACAATATATTTGGCCCCAAGTCCTCTTGAAAAGCACTGCCTTCTAGGTCTCTGTCCCCCTATCCCCACAAACAACCTGAAAAAATGTGTTCTGTTACTTACCACACCTTGTGTACGACGCTCGATTCTGCTTAGTTTGGGACGTGCCTTGTCGGGACGAGACAGCCAAAAATCGTTCTCTCTCCAGACACCGGGAAACTCGAACATTAAACAGGGTTTGATTCAGCATCTGGGCCCCAACCCAGAACTACCGCAGAATTTCCTGCGGGAAAGGTCTGGCAATTTATGTAGTTAACAAGTTTGTCCCAAGTGATTCTTAGCAAGCACATTTTGAAAACACTACATTACTGCATATTTTCCCAATTTTATCTGTTCCAGATGACAGGATGCAGCTTATCTGGAGTATGATCAATCCCCAAAAGGTAGCACTGAATTCTGAGAATAAAGGAAGGCCCAGAAAGCAATCAGAAAATTAATCCCTCTGACTCAAAGCTATGATTTTGTAATGTTCTTCCTGAATCCTCTCTGAAAAAGATCCTATGGCCTTATTTGAAAAACCTGTCCATTAAAGTAGGTGAATCTACCCTCATGATCTGCCAGACCCAATAGAGTCTAAACCATGGCCACCTGAGCTATTTCTGAGTACACACACACACACACACACACACACACACACACACCCTTCGATTGGAAATGTCCTGCCCCATCTGGGTCACAGAGCTGGCTGACCCAGCCACAGCACTGAAAATCAGTATGCTCCCCGACACTTCCCAGACCCCTTGCAGGGGAGGAGGGCCAAGTAGCTAGTTCTGGTCCCTGGACTGCGGGCCAGTGGTGCCTCACGACCATGGAGGCGGAAGCAGTCCACCAGCGCGCGTATAACAAGGATGCAGATCCGGAGAGAATTTACAACCAACCTGTTTTCACATTGTTCTGGCAATTCTAAATAGTGTCAGTAATACATCATTCCTCCCTGAAAACAAATATTTTGGTATTCTTAAAGTTGGAAACAATTACTGTGATTACTGTTGTGTCTCAATAGTATATATCTTAGTCTCCAATTAGCACTTTGTTATTATTCTTTAAGAAACATTATATTGTACACGGAAGTTAATTTGGAGAACTGCCAGGTAGACAGTCAGCCCTGACACACAGACTCGGCTATACAAGTTCCTTTTAAGAGTGAGTTTGGGGGCGCCTGGGTGGCTCAGTCAGTTAAGCGGCCGACTTCGGCTCAGGTCACGATCTCGCGGTCCGTGAGTTCGAGCCCCGCATCGGGCTCTGTGCTGACAGCTCAGAGCCTGGAGCCTGTTTCAGATTCTGTGTCTCCCTCTCTCTGACCCTCCCCCGTTCATGCTCTGTCTCTCTCTGTCTCAAAAATAAACGTTAAAAAAAAAAAAAGAGTGAGTTTGTCAGAGTTTGGAATCATTTGAGCTCCTCAGAGGACACTTCCTGTCTCCCACCCCTGTGGCACTCCATACATATCCTTGTCTGTAAGCAGTGGATACAAAATAAACCGTGACAGCACGGTGACCGCGAGGACAAAGACTCCGAATTTAAGTTACCACCAATCTCATGCTATGTCACTACTTAACATTTTGATTTGTGATTAAAACAATTTTTGAGGGGGGGTACATGGGTGGCTCAGTCGGTTAAGCTTCTGACTCTTGATTTCAGCTCAGGTCACGATCTCAGTTCCTGGGTTCGAGCCCTGCATGGGGCGGTGCGCTGACAATGCAGAGCCTGCTTGGGATTCCCTCCCTCCCCCTCTCTCTGCCCCTCCCCCACTAGCACGAGTGCTCGCTCTCTATCTCAAAAATAAAAACATTAAAAATTAAAAAAAATTTTTTTGACTGCAGAAATATGTAAAGGCCATTGGAATCAATACCAAAGAAACAAATACATGGACAGTATTATAATTTCTGCAATTTATTGTGAAACTGGAGTCTTTAAGTCTCGACCAAACTTACCCTTATGTTTAACATGTTTTCCAATTATGTGTAAATCTCTCATCGCATATGGAAAAAAGTTAAAATTGAACCTAATACACGTATTTTTCAATCAACTGGGTGAACATGAATAGGTGGCTGATTTTGATGAATCACTGACAAATGTATAAATCTCTTAAAGTCAGAAACTCCAATCTTATTTTTATTATTTATTAGTGGGTCATGTCAATATGTGGCTGCAATTTCTCCCTTTTTTCAAAAACCACCTTTATACAAATACGAGTATCGTTCTAGTACTCTTTTCTTTTTTGCACTAGATGCTGATTTTACTCTTCGCTTTGTATTTTTATTGGCGTGATATGAAAATCACAGCAAATTTTCACCGACTGTTGGGCCATTTTTATTGGTCACCTTACGCCATGACCATTACCGAAAATAATGGTGTCATGGGGAGGCGGAATGCGTTACAAAATTATCCGGCGCCGGCACCAAATACACCAGGTAAACCAATTTGAGCAGAAGGGAAGTGCATGGTCTCCTCTGAGTTGAGGAAGTGAAAAGCCCTTGCTGGGTCTGAACCTTCAGCGTGATCGCAGAGGCCTCCTGGTGAGATGGCAGGACCACAAGATAGAAAGGAGCCGGCTCTCCAAGGCGCCCGTGGAAGGGACCCAGTCTGCAGGGCGAGCAGAGCCCCAGTGGTCTGCTTCGTGTACAAATGAGAATACTTCTATGCGCCAAACCACTGACGTTTCAAGATCTGCTTGTTATCACGGCAAAGCCTACGGGACCCTGACTGCTTCGGAGCTGAAGCACAGTTAATCACTTCCTCGTGTAGGAAGATACTGCCAGGTTTAGTATGCCAAAACAAGGAGAGCAAGCCTTTCTTTTTCTGGACATTTTGGTCTTCAAGCAAGTCTGGGGGAGGAAGCGCTATGCAAAGAACATGCATTGTGTTGGTATGTTTTATGCTCAGGGGCCGAAAAGCCCTTGCTTCATTTTAACCCGCAGTTTTGTGTTGGCCTCACATAGTGATGCCTCATTCATTCAGAATCATTAAGGAATGGGGTTTTCCACCTTGGGAGTCAGGGGGGTGAGTACACATCTGGCTACAGAGACCAGATTGGGGGTCAGGAGACTGTCACCTTGTCAAGTTTTTATCATTCACTATGTGACTTTGAGCAAATCACTTTCACTTCCCGAGGCTGTCATTTAAGGAGCTTTGTTGCAAACAAAAGAAACCAAATCTGACTAACTTGAGCAATGGTGATTTATTGAAAGGATACTGAGACGACTCACCAAATCAAAGGAAGAGCTAGATAATCAAACCTTGGGAAGGATGAGAATCAGAGTAGCCCTGCAGATTAGTGCAAAAGGAACTCATGAACTCCCTTTTGAGGGGACTGCTTCCAACCCCTTTCAGTCTGTTTATGTCTGTGCAGAATTTAAACTACTGGGATAGGGAATCTCCTTGGCCCATCTTGAGTCATATACCCAGCCTAGATCTCCCAAGAACTAGTCTAGTGGTCCTGCCTGGTAGTCTCAGGGAAAGGAGGGTGGGGAGGAAGGCTTGCAAGGCAACAGAAGGTGGTTGAACTACATCAGTGTTGGGATGGATGGATGTATGGACGGACAGATAGATGGATAGACAGACACATAGAAAGACGGCATACATACCACACATAATATATACATAACATACAGGCACACGGTGTGTGTATATACACATATCTGGACCTCTTTTGTCAAATGAAACTTTATATGGAGGCTTAAGCTGTAGTCAGTGGCCTCCCAGGCACCTCTGTAAAAAGAGCAGTTGAAAACAACTTGGCTACATATTGTCTACTAATCTTTTCCGCTGTCATGTTACTTTATCCATGTTGATGAAAATCTTTCTGACTTAGAGGGTTTTTTTTAATACGTTCGGCTCTATTTTTAGAAGACCCAGGGTCATCATTGTGAACTTGAGATACTGTCATGGACTGTTAAGAATGTGGTGTTTTTGCTTCCTCCCTTGAGCCCGGGATGTCAACTGTCACTATTGCTGTCGGTGTGCCTGACTCAAGCACTCTCCAGCCTGCCTCCAGTATGCTGTTTCTGTGGACTCACAAGCGAAGTAACAAATCTGTTCAGAGTTTAGGGGGAGAAGAGACGGAAGTAGTGTCATGAAAAGAGCCGGAACTTATTAGAAAACCTGTATCTTTGTGCCACTGTCATTACGCATTACCCATGTGAACATGAGCAACCCACTTCCCCTCCTTGCCTTCTGTCCCTTAGAGAGTAGATCACCTGTGCCTGGCACAGTGCATGGCATGTTGTAGCTCGTCAAAGCATGCTATTAAATTAAATCGCAGATTCTTCTAGTTCTGCGCGTCAATGCTTTTACATGCCAGACTGTTTAGCTATTGTGATGGTCCTATGTCTGAAACTGACCATACAGTTTGCTAAATTCTTCATTTAAGTATCTATTAAGGAGGATAACTAACATCTAATGATCACACACCGTATGCAATACGTTCTAAGGATGCTCTTCTTTAAACCCAAGACTGTATGAGACAAGTGGTAGCATTCACGTTACGAGATAAGAGGCAGATTCAGACACCTGTCCTGGTCTCAACGTCCAAGGTCTTAAGGGAGAGGGGATGGATCACTATCTCTAACTTGCAGAAAGTCTGTGGAAATGAAAGTCATACACGTGTAAGGAATTGTGAAAGTAAAAATTAAATACAAGCAGAAGGTAAGATCATCATTATTATCATCTGTGGGTATGTAAATTAAAAATGGAAAAGTTCTTGGGGCACCTGGGTGGCTCAGTCGGTTAAGCGTCCGACTTCGGCTCAGGTCGTGATCTCACGGTTCGTGGGTTCGAGCCCCACGTCGGGCTCTATGCTGACAGCTCAGGGCCTGGAGCCTGCTTTGGATTCTGTGTCTCCCTCTCTCTCTGTCCCTCCCCCACTCATGCTCTGTCTCTCTCTAAAATAAATATTTTTTAAAAATTAAAAAAAAAAAATGGAAAAGTTCTTGAGTGATGGCCTGAGGGCTTCCACTAAGAAATAAAAGACAAAGGACTCTCTGACATCTCACATCTCTGACTCATCTGACATCTCTCAGACCCTTTTTCTTTCTTTCTTTCTTTCTTTCTTTTTTTTTTTTTTTTGGATCTCGGGAAGTTGAGAGACCGCTCTAAGAGCCACCTCTTAGTTTACGAAAGGCCATATACAAATATGCAATGCGTGCCTGCAGCATAGCTATTCCAGTCAGGCACACTTTTTCTAGGAGACACCGCCCAGCAATAAGAAGAAAATGACAAATCACACCCTATCCTCTACCAACAGCCTCTTACACATATTGTGATACTGTGTCTAAATAATCAACCAATCAAATTCATTGGAACGGAGTTCATTTGAAGTTTGCAGTGGAATCACCTCTCGCAAAAATTAATTTTGCAAACCTATTCCACTTTGCAACTACCTGCACGTAGGCCTAACCTGGCCACTTGGGCGCCCTGAGGGATCTCGCGAACATTTAGATTTCGCAGAGCAGAAACTGGACTGAACACTTTCCTCCACCAAGTGGTCTGGGCTCTTTATGCAAAGGAGTGCACTTCTCCACTAGTGACCTGTGTGCCCATCAAGGCCGGAGATACTTTTCACTAAATCATTTTTCAAAGCCATATTACCTTTTTTTAGACCTGCACTGTCCAATATGATAGCCACGAACTCTCGAAAGGAGGCTAATCCAAACTGAAATGTGGTCTAAGTATAAAGTTTACATCACACTTCAAAGACCAAGTAAGAAAACAGAAGGCAAAATAGCTCACTAATGTTTCTTTGGAATAGTAATTATGTGTTGTAATGGTGATGCTTTAATATATATCATGTTAAAGAAAATAATTAAAATTAATTTCAGTCATTTCTTTTTAAACTTCAAGACGGCTATTGGCAAACTTAAACTTGCACATGTAGTTTACATTATCTTTTTATTGGACAGGGTGGTCTAGAATAGTGGGTGTCTATTTGCCTTACTTCTTCTGTCTATTACGTTTGAAGGACAAATACAGACTTCCCTTTATAAGAAGAAAACTCCGAAGTCAAACAAAACAAAACTTTACCCCGACTTTCTTGGTGTACACAAAACAGCTTTGCAATGGAACAAGCAAGCAGACAGGCTGGTGCTTTTGAAAACTGAACTCCTGCACATGATATTTTGTACCATAAAGAGCGTTTATATTCATCATGAACCTGCCATTAGTTTGACCCTCCTCTTAATTGTGTTCGTCCTGCTATCTAAATGTACCTAAAAGAAAATGAAAAAAACAATTATTTGGCATCACAGCCATTGTCCATGAGAAACCGATTTGAAACAGCTTTTATGTGGAGATTCTGGAATCACTTTTCCCTTACTTGATAAAATAAGAAAGGACCTTGTTAGTAGAGAGTGGCTGATCGTCAGAGACAATCTGGTGTCAACCCATTTCTTTTTCTATGAGATGGAAGCCTAGACAGAGCAACTGGATCAACGACACCCAGTTAATAACAGATAGACACGTAATCTGAATTCAGTTCTGTTACCTGACCCGCGTGGCTTATTAACACGGCACACTTACAAACTATTTTCAAGTCACTCTTTTTTTTTTTTTTAATCTTACCATAGAAACATAAGCTTCAATTGTTTTAAGAACCTCAAATACTTGAGAATGAACCACTAGTTAAGCTCCTCTTAGAAAATTCATGTCAAAAGAGGTCTCCTTCCTGTAGAATATATGGATAGGACATAAAATAGGAGAAATTGTCACACAATTAGACATAGACTTGGAAGTCGCCTGGAGAGCACTCTTTCCTGCTGATTCGTAGCCTGCAATTCTAATGTGAACAGTGCAAATGTAGTACATCTGTTTTGCTTGCCTTTGAAAATTTAAATGCAGCTTTCTCCCCAAACTGCTGACATTGTCAAGGTGCATGACCCTTGGTCTGCTTGACAGTCAAATGAATTTAAAACGTTTGCACGCAGAAAAGCATGCATTCCTTCAGCTTCCAAATCATTTGAGCGGATGTGGGTTGCTTTAATGCATTAATTTTAATAGTTAATACGATGCACTGTGACATCATTGGCAAGTCAATTAATGAACTCCCTATATCCAGAAATCTCAAACCTTCCCACGTTATTTTTCTCTTTCTCCAATACTATATTCTTTCCAAGATTTCAAAAAATACAAACAAGATAGAACCCATATATCTACCATCTACATATAAAAATGTTAACATTTAGCCATATCTGTCTTAGATTTTAAAATACTGTGGTAACATGGGCACATTTTAACCAATTTTATATACCTCTTTATACGACATAAAATGTGCCATTTTAGCCAATTTTAAGCGTACGGTTCGGTGTCATTATGTTCAGAGTGTAATTGATGTTGTGCAACCACCATTACCGTCTATTTCTAAAACTTTCTTACCCTAGACAGAAACTCTGCACCCACTAAGTGACAAGTGTCCATCCCCTGGTAATCCTCTAACCTACTCACCGTCCCTGTGGCCTATTCTAGGTACCTCGTGTAAGGGGAACCATACAATAATTGATCTTTTGTGTCTGGCTTCTTCCACTTAACATAATGTATTCAAAGTGCATCCAGGTTTTTGCATGCGTCAGAATTTCATTCCTTTTTATGACTGAATAATATTCCATTGTATGCATCTACCGCCTTTTGTTTCTCCATTCACTTGTTGATGGACACTGTGTCATCTGCACTTTTTGGCTATTGTGAGTAGTGCTGCCACGAACGTTGTCGTACACACACCTTTTTGAGTTCCTGTTTTCCATGAGGAGTGCAATTCCTGGGTCATATCATTCTATGTTTAGCTTTGGAGGAACCACCAAACTGTTTTTCTCAGCGGCCACACTAGTTTACATGCTCACTGGCCATGTACAAGGGTTCCAATTTCCCTACACCTCTATCAACGCTTCTATAGTCCTCCTAGTTGGTATAAAGAGGTTTTGATTTGCAGTATGGCTTTGACTGGCATTTCCCTAATGACTCAGGATGTTGAACATCCTTCCGTGGGCTTGTTATCCATGTGTGTATCTTCTTTGGAGAAAGGTCTGCTGAAGTCCTCCGCCCACTTTGTAAACTAGGTTTTTAGCATAAGAGACTCTTAAATATGGAGAACAAACAGAGGGTTCCTGGAGGGGTGGTGGGAGGGGAGATGGGCTAAATGGGGAAGGAGCATTAAGGAATCTACTCCTGAAATCATTGTTGCCCTGCATGCTAACTAACTTGGATGTAAATTACAAGACTAAAATTTAAAAAAAAAAAAAAGAAAGAACAAAGAAAGCAAAAAAATAATAAACTAAGTTTTTAGTCTTTTTGTTGTTGAGGTTTAGGAATTTCCCTCCAACTTTTACAAAAATAAAATATTAAATATCAGGGGTACCTGGGTGTCTCAGTCAGTTGAGCATCTGACCCTTGATTTCGGTTCAGGTCATGATCTCATGGTTTCTGAGATCGAGTCCCGTGTCAGGATCTGTGCTGACAATGCAGGGCCTACTTGGGATTCTCTCTCTCTGCCTTTCTCTCTGCCCCTCCCACACTCATGCATGCATTCTCTCTCTTTCTCTCTCTCTCTCAAAATAAATAAACTTAAAAAAAAAAATCTAGTTGAAGTCCCCTAATCCCATAATTTCACTCCCATCCAGCAATGACCATTATTTTAGAGTATACAGGACTTCTGCCCATAGCTTCATATTTTATTAAATATGTTTGTGTTCATTACTACAAGTATTACTTGTGGAAATTACACAAAGAATGTATGAATCCTTCTGCATTTTTGCCTTATCACATAATTTTATGTTTAATGTTTTTTAAATTTTTATTGTTATTTATTTTTGAGAAAGAGAGTGCAAGCAGGGGAGGGGCAGAGAGGGAGACACAGAATCGGAAGCAGGCTCCAGGCCCCGAGCTGTCAGCCCAGAGCTCGATGCTGGGCTCCAACCCACAAACCTCAAGATCATGATCTGAGCCCAAGTCAGACACTCAACCAACTGAGCCACCCAGGCATCCCCATAATTTTATGTTTTGAGATCTGTATTAATACATGCAGATCTATTTCATCATTTATTTTAACTGGCACGTGGTATTCTATTATATGATGACTAACAAGTTATTCAGTCATTTTGTAGCAAATAACTCTTAGGTAATTTTATGAATCATTATTATTTTGCTATTACCAACAAAATTGAATTGAACCTTTGTGGGGGCTTGTTTTTTTTTTAATGTTTATTTTTGAGAGAGAGAGAGAGAGAGAGGGAGGGAGGGAGGGAGAACAGGGGGGAGGGGCACTGAAAGGGGGAGACAGAGGATCCAAAGTGGGCTCTGCGCTGACAGCAGAGAGCTCGACGCAGGGCTCAAACTCACAAACTGTGAGATCATGACCTGAGCCAAAGCTGGCCGCTCAACCGACTGAGCCACCCAGGAGCCCCTGAATTAAACCTTTATATATTAAAGATACCATAGTGCTAGCAAATAATGCAGACTATGGAGCCAGACTGCCTGTGTTTCAATCCCAAGTCTTTGGCTTTTTAGCTATATATACCTGGGCAAGTTATTAAACCTTTCTGACTTGGTTCAAGGTCTATAAAATGGGAACAATAACAGCGCCTATGTCATATAGTTGTAATGAAGGTTCAGTGAGACAATTCACTAAGCGCTCAGAATAGTACCTGACACATAATCATCCCTCAATAAATTTTTACATGTAAGAGATACTCTCTATACCTAGAAGTAGAATTGCTGATGCATACAATATGTGCATCTTCAACTTTACATGAAATTGGCATGTTGCCCTCCAAAGTAGTTACATACCAATTCATCTTCCTACCAGGAATACATGAGACATCCAATTTCTCCACAATTTCTCAAAATGTGGGAATATCAGAACTTCGTTTATTTTTCTTTAATGTTTGAGAGAGAGAGACACAGGGCATGAGCTAGGGAGGGGCAGAGAGAGGGAGACACAGAATCTGAAGCAGGTTCCAGGCTCTGAGATGTCAGCACAGAGACTGACGTGGGGCTCGAACCCACCACCAACTGTGAGATCACGACCCGAGCCAAAGTTGGACGCTCGACCGACTGAGCCAAACCAGGCACCCGGGAATATCAGAACTTCTATTTGTACCAATCTAATGAATATGAAATGATACTGCATTAATTTGCTTAGCATCTCTTCAGATACAGACAAATACAGACCCCACCACCGTTCTTTTATCGAGTACCTAACTATATCTTTTCTTCTCCTATCTTATTTTGGGTTGACTATTTGTAGGAGTTATTTATGTATTGTGGTTACTAATTTTTTATCGGTATTATGCTTCATACATTTCTTTTCCAAGTTTGTGGTTTAACTTTTTATTTTCTCATAGTGTTTTTGTTTAATTGGTCAAAGGTTTCAAATTTTTATGTGGTCAAATTACCAATCTTTTCCTTGGCAGTCCATGTTTATTCTGCTTAAGAAATTCGTTCATACCTGCAGGTAACAGAGATATTCTCTGATGTTTTTATAACGGCTCTAAAGTTCACTTATTGAAAATTATTCTATCGTTAATACATCTAAAATTTATCTAGGAGTATGTTGTGGTTTATCTTTGAATACACTGTGTTAGGGATAGGATTTTTTTCCATATGGAAAACCAATTTTCCCAGCATCATTTGTTGACAATCTTATTCTTTCCCCCTCTGAGTTTTACTGCCACCTGTGTCATATGCCTAGTTCCCTAGTGTGTTTCCAACAGTTTCTAGGTGAATTCTATTGCATGGGTCTGTCTATCCCTGCCTCAATAATATGTTGCCTTAATTACTACCGTTTTATAATAATTTATGGTATGTAATAGGACTCCATAGTCATCTTCAAAATTATCTTAGATCTTCTTCGTTCCTTTTTTATTGTGTATGTTCATATATGTTTAACAAATACAATGCACTTAATATACGACAGGTGCTGTTCACTGTGCTTTAAAAACAGTAACTCATTTGTTCCTTACAACAAACAACACTATGAGCTACTACTGTCGTCATCTGCATTTTACGGATGAAGAGACTAAAGCACAGGGAGGTTAATTAATTTCCCAAGGTCACACGTAAGTGGCAGAGCCTGGATCTGAAGCCAATCAGTCTGGCTCCAGAGTTTGTCATCTTAATTACTATGCTGTGTTTCCTCTCATGTGAATTTTTCAATATCCATGAAAAAAATCCAATTATAAATTTAATTAATATTGCATTGGCTCCATATATTAATTAGGGCAGAATTCACATCATTTTGATAGTGAGTCTTCACATGTATAAACTAGGAATCGCTCGCCGGTTACTGAGGGTGCCAATGGACTCCTGGTTCCCTATACGATATCCAACCTGCCTCCTTCCAGCAATTTTGTTCAGAGTAGCAATATCGTCCCGAGGAAAATTGCATTTCACAGCCTCCTTACAGGTAGGGAGGGCCATGTGACATCTTTCTGGCCAATAAAATATAAGTACCAGTTGCTGGGCAGGACTTCTAGGAAAGCTCTTTGCAAATAGGCGGCCTTCAGCAGCACCAACTGGTTTTTTGCCCTTCATCCTTCCCGTTCTTCAAGCTCGTAATGCTTAACGCTATGCTGGACATGGGTGAACCCTCCTTTGATTACGAAAATGATAAAAGTCACATGCTAAGGAGGGTAGAGTGAAAAGCTCAAGAAAGCTCTCCCTGAGTGCATTGTGTAGTCACTGTACTAACCCTAAGCAACCTCCTCCGTGGTCCATTTTACATGAGAGAAGTAAACCACGTTAGTCCACTCGTAATGCTTCTTGTTATGAGCACCTGAACGCAACCCCTAACTTACACAATAAAGTCTTCTTTTATGGCTTGTGATAATTTTTTCTGTCAACTTGACTGGGCTGAGTGATGCCCGGATAGTTGGTAAAACATTATTTCGGAGTGTGTCTTTGAAGATGTTTCTGGAAAAGATTAGCATTTGAAGGAGTAGACTGAGTCAGGAAGAACGCTCTCACCGACGCAGACAGGCAACATCCAACACCGTGAGATCCTGACTGGGACAAAAAGATGAAGGAAAGGCAAATTTGCTCTCGGCTTGAGCTGGGACCTGCATCCTTCTCCTGCCCTCGGGCATCAGTTCTCGCGGTTCTCAAGTTTTTGGACTCAGACTGGGACTTAAACTACTGCATACCCTTGGTCCGAGGCCTTTAGGTTTGGACTGGAACCGTAACACCAGCTTTCCTGAAGCTCCAAGTACGTAGACTGCCGACAGTGGGAATTAGTCTCCATAATCATGTGAGCTAAGTGCATACAATAAATCTCTTCCTATATATACTCCATAACTTCTATTTCTCTGGAGAACCCTAATACATCACCTTCAATAAGGTTTGTCATTTTCTCCACAAAACCTTTCACAACTTTTGTGAGATTTTTTTTTTTACTAGGTGCTTTTGGGTTTTTGTTATAACAAACAGAAAGATCTTACTGGTAATAAGAGTTTCACGTTGGCTATTGCCACCTCATTATACAGGAGAGTTATAAATTATTTCAAATTGTTTACCCCAAAACATTATTACTTTCTCAGTTCTATTAGTTGGTAGAGGTTGTTGAAATTTCTGTGTAGATAACTAGCATGTATAAATAAAGACAGCTTTATTTATTCCTTTTTTTTTAAACTTTATTTATTTTGAGAGAAAGAGAGAGAGAGAGGCAGAGAGAAGGGAGAGAGAGCGAATACCAAGCAGGCTCTATGCTGTCAGGGCAGAGCCCAACATGGGACTCGATCTCACGAACCACGAGATCATGACCTGAGCCAAAATCAAGAGTTGGACACTTAACCGACTGAGCCACCCAAGTGCCCCTATTTCTTCCTTTTTATTCTTTCTTTTCTCTTACATTTTAAAAGCTTTCTCTTCTCTTATTGCAATGGTTGAGCCTTCTATTATAGTACTGAATAGAATTTTTTCGTAGATTCTTTTTATTAGGCTAAGAGAATCGATCTATTTATAGTATACCAAGAGCTTTTCTAAAAATCATGAATGGACACTGTGTTTGATCAGATACATTTTCTGTATATATTGAGATTATAACATGTTTTTCCCTCTTAATCCTTTAATCTGTCAGTGTGACAAATTAAAACAATAGCTTTTGTTTCATATAGTCAGTTAATCTAAGACAAAGGAAGCAACAATATACAATGGGGAAAATGCAGTCTTAAACAAAAAAGACCACTTTCTTACACCACACACAAAAACAAACTCAAAATGGATTAAAGACCTAAATGTGACACCTGAAACCATTACATTCCTAGAAGAAAATAGAGGTAGCAATTTCTTTGACATCAGCGACAGAAACATTTATCTAGATACGTCTCCTAAGGCAAAGGAAACAAAAGTATAAATAAGCTATTGAGACTACACCAAGATAAAAAGTTTCTGCACAGCAAAGGAAACCATCAACAAAACAAAAAGGCAACCTACTGAATGGGAGGGGACGTTTGCAAATAATGTATCTGATAAGGGGATAATATCCAAAATATATTTTAAAAACTTATACAACCCAACACCGAAAACAAAACAAAACAAAACAAACATTCCAATTAAAAAATGGGCAGAAGGGGGCGCCTGGGTGGCTCAGTCGGTTAAGCGTCCGACTTCGGCTCAGGTCATGACCTCACAGTTTGTGAGTTCAAGCCCCGCATCAGGCTCTGTGCTGACAGCTCAGAGCCTGGAGCCTGTTTCAGATTCTGTGTCTCCCTCTCTCTCTGCCCCTCCCCTGCTCATGCTCTGTCTCTGTCTCAAAAATAAATAAACATTTAAAAAATGGGCAGAGGACCTGAAAACACAATAGACACATGAAAAGATGCTCAACATCACTAACGATCAGCAAAATGCAAATCAAAACCACAAAGAGATACCAACTTAAACCAGTCAGAATGGCTAGAATCGATGGCTCTCTAAACAAAAAATTAAAAATAGAAATACTGTATGATCCAGTAATTCCACTACTGGGTATTTACCTAAGAAAACAAAAACACGAATTTGAAAAGCTACCTGCACCCCTATGTTTACTGCAGTATTATTTTGTAGCTAAGATATGGAAGTAACCCAAGTGTCCATCCATAGATGAATGGATAAAAAAAATGGGGTGTAGGGGCGCCTGGGTGGCTCAGTTGGTTAAGTGTCCGATGTCGGCTCAGGTCACGATCTCCCGGTTCGTGGGTTCAAAGAGGATTAAGAGTGTACTCTTAACGTGATGAGCACTGAATAGGGCATAGAATTGCTGAATCATATTGTACACCTGAAACTAACATAACACTGCATATTAATTATACTTCAATTAAAAGAATATATTGGAGGCTGAACCATACCAAAGGTTTTGGTCAGATTCAGATGGCAAACTTCCTCACAAATTCCTCAAGACATTATTAAAAAGCATTCTCTCTCTCATCAGATAGGACAGCTCTTGAAGGCATTTAAAAAAAATTTTTTTAATGGTTTATTTATTCTTGAGACAGAGAGACAGAGCATGAGCAAGCAAGAGGCAGAGAGAGAGGGAGACACAGAATCTGAAGCAGGGTCCAGGCTCTGAGCTGTCAGCACAGAGCCCAACGTGGGGCCTGAACTCATGAGCCGTGAGATCATGACCTGAGCCAAAGTCGGACGCTCAACTGACTGAGCCACCCAGGTGCCCCTTGAAGGCATTTTGCTTTATGTAAGAAGTGTAGTTTCTCTTTCTCCTGTAGATTCTGGGTCACATGTCTTGTTCCCATTTGTGTTAGAAACTAATCTCCCCACTAAAGCATACGTGGAACACTGAAACTTTATGGGCCACTGCAATATTGGCTCCTATTCAAGGCCAAACTTTAAAATTATAATTCTATAATTATAATTCATTATAATTATAATTATTATAATTCTCTAAGTAAACTTTAAAATTATAATTCTCTTAATTTCTAGTACCTGGACATTTTTTAAAAACTTGTCTATATAATAAAATTTTTATTTTCACATATGTAATCTCATATCTATATGTTTCTATGAGAGTCGAGAGTCTGACATGTTGCTGGACATGTCATTTACTAGATATTTAGTTAGACAGGAAATCAGTAAACGTCCTGTTAAAAAGACTACATAGTGACGGGGGAAGTAGGAAGTTTGTCTAATATTTCTGTGCGTCACAGGTATTGAACTGGTGGGATACAAACAAAGCACACAGGTGTGTTTAATTAGTACAGCATTTCTCCTAAAAAATGGATTGGAAAACCTTCCTTTGGAAACTCTCTTTCCAGATGTCCGCAGGCCCTTCAACTCCCTCCGTAACGCACACTGCCATATCAAGAATTTACTTGATCTGTCTTGCCACCAACAACATTTCAGTTCGTGGGATTTTCAAATCTACCACCATCTTTGTAGTATTGTTTTCTAGAAATTACTAAGTGTCTATCATATGTTAATAAGTGCCTGTCAAATCTTTTGAAAACGTTATCTCTTCATTCTAATCAAAACCCATGCAAGGTAGATACTGTCACCCCATGTGATCAGGATGGAAGCTAAGTTTCAAACAGATCATACCACCCGCCCACCAAAACCAGATCTGCCTTCAAAGCATGTGTCGTTTCTAATAAATCAACCTTGCAGTGTGAAATTTCTCTTTTCTTCTATTTCATTGTATGCTTAAAGAACACAAGAGCTGTTATAAGGCCCTTTAAGTGGCTTTGGAAGCCATTATTCCTCCATTATGTCTTTCACCAAAGTTCATGAAGTGCTTTCATAATTCCAATTTATTTAGTGTAGAAGCTACACTTGTGGTCATGTTTGGTATCTTCTCCCATAAAGCAAGGGAATGGATGGAGTGCACATCATATTCCCAGATGCCCATGATGTACAGTCAACAGCCAAGCTTTTACAGGAGGACTCATAGTTTAATTCACAGCCCGGTCCCCCCAAGTCACTATTGGGTTAACGTGTGTTTGAAGTCAGCCAGAACGACTCTCTGGTACTAAGGTATGAAGGCACTGGGGAGTGGTCTTCAGAGGGGCACTATGCCCTTTCACTGCTCAGAGCTAGATTCTTTCCACAAAGTCAAACAGAAAGGCTGGAGGTAAAGAATACAGAGCAGCAATATGGATGAAAATGATCCTTCAGTTAAGATTTTGTCTGTTCAAAAACTTCAAAAGAAATAACTTTCCAAGATTTTTAGAAAGACATGACACCTAAGATGTATTTTTAATTAAGGAACAGAACTAGCCAAAGAAAAGAATGCCAGTATTAATTTAAATTGTAGAGAGAAGGAGAAAACTTTGAAAAATGATGAAAAAATGGGAAGATATGCCAATTTTTTAAATAAACATTAAGGGAAATGAAACCATTTTAATCAAGGATATGGCACAAAGATCTGATGGCAGAGTAAATAGCTTCATCACAACTCAAGTATAAATCTAAATGGTGCCTCTTGTACATGTTATCTGTGACTCAACTGTTCAATAGTTTAGTAACACCAACACCAAGATCGGAGGGTCCTTGTAGGAATTAAATTGAATAATATACGCACGGTGCATTTACTCCATTATAAGCAAGTGATAAACGCTTGTTAAATGTCCTTCTCCTCTCCGTAATGAAAAAAACACCCACACAAATTGGACAGTATAGTATAGTTGAGAGAACACCTGATTTGAATTTAGAACTGGTAAACGACCTTGGGAAAGTCAGTTCACCTCTTTGGCTTTCTGACTACTTATCTGTAAAAATGAGTATTGGCTCATTTGGTCTCTGTTCAAGGTCACCTAGCTAGCAAGGATTAGATCCATGCAGAGGTCTGACACCCAATCTGGGCTCTTTTTTGCTCTAAACTTGTCATCTTATGGGATTCTTCGGGACTGTCGCAAAAAAGAAAGCGTACCGTCTAAATGCAAGCCCTATCCCAACTCCTGCCCACCCACCACCAACAGAACGGAGGATGAAATGCTACTGGATAGACTACTGCAGAGCTTAACGGTATTTTTCTAAAATCCTTGCTATTTATTATCAGTGAATAAGGGTCATGAAGATCCATGAGTATTTTCCTGTTAGCATCCACACACACACGCCCGGTTTCTCTCCTCCAAAGAATAGGTTATAGGTGCAAAACTTCAAAGGTCTGCACTTGCAAGATGACAAGCAAACCGTGGGGTGTGACAACCCAACGGCTGTCACCACGAGCAAGTCACTTTACCAGCTGGTCTCTGTTGTAGCTCTCTATGGCTTCAAAACAACCCGCTTCAAACTCAGTGGTGTAAAAAACCGCAACAATCGTTTATTGTTATTTCTCACGGTGCTGGGGATTTACTGTGCTCAGCTAGATGGCTCTCACCTGTGATCTCTCACGCACCTGCCGTCAGGTGACAAGCGGGACTGGATCCGTCTTGCAGGCTTCTTCACTCACACGTCTAGCAGTTAGTACAGGATGCTGGCTGAGACCACAGAGGAGTCTGTTCGCCAGAACGCCTCCAGGTGGTTTCTCCTTGTGGCCTAGAATTCCTCGCAGTCTGGCGGTGGGGCTCCCCGGGCGAGCAGAGAGCGCGGGGAGACGGAGAGGGAAGGAGAGAGGGCGTATGAAGTGACTGAGCACCAGGCGGAGTTGCATCACCTTTTATGATAGTCTCAGAAGTCACCGGGGGTCACTTCTGCCATCCTACATTAGATACAGTGGTCACAAGAGTCCACCCAGTCTCATGGAGAAGGGACAGAGTCTCCACCTTTTGAGGGGGTGACAAGATTCTCTGCAGCACACTGAGCCTAACAGTAAATACCACTCTCACGGTCCGTCACAGACTCGTGCCTGCGTACCGGCATAAGAGGATACATTTACAGAGTACCCAGTTGACTCTCCCTGACTCCTGGTATAGAGTAAACCAAGACGTCTTGCACACCTATAGACCTGGTGTCTTTGAAATGCCAACTAGGTGATGGCAGGTTTTCAATCCCTCTTGGCACGTGAATTTAAAAGGCTGCGCTTCATTTTCCTTCACTGAAGACACTGCTCAAGAGCAGTGTTTATGCAGACCTCTTAGACAAAACAAAAGAGAACATGTTCATTTGTAACTGTCAAATTAATTGCAAATTATTTTTCATTCAACTGAGAACAAAAGAATCTCATAATGACAGTGAAATTTTTCTACATAGAAAAGTGATGGTGAAAAGAGCCAAGAGTGGATTAGTTGAACCAGGTATCGTGTTCTGACAAATTTGCCAGGGAAATGGGACAGGAGGGTTGGCTTAATATTGTTGTTTCTTAAGGGGGAAAACATTCAGGAGAAATCATCCACAAATAAATCACTAAGTCTGTTAAAAAAGAATCCCAAAGATGGCTAATGATACTTGAAGAGGAACCAATCTATTTTCTGCCGATCTGTCTTCCTTTTGTATATGGCAAGAACAAGGTTCTTAAATCAGTAAGAAGCAATGTATAAACGACTCGTCTAGACTCAAGTTCACGTTGTTCTAGGACACCATATAAGATGAACAATAAGCTGACTCGATCGGGTGCCCTATACTGATGTTTTCAAGTTTTCAGTAAGCTCGTTAGCCATACCAACCGATATCCCAGTAGAAACAATCCTAGGATCGACGTGATTATTTTCACCAATGATTTAATCCTTGGAAATTATACAGTCCAGATATATTAGGGTATACTTCAGCCACAAAATAAGCACACCAAATCTCAGTGGCTTAAGAACTATTTGTTTTAAATGCATATGCTGTGTCGGGTGTAAGCTAGCTCCGCTCTGTGTACACGTTAGTTGCTCAGATATTTAGGCACAAGGAGCATCTGTCGTCTCAAAACTTGCTGTTATTGGGTCAGATGGAAAAGGAGCTTTGGAAGGTCTTGCGCTTTCGAAGAAGGGTCAGACACCTCGGCCAGCTCAAGCCAGTCCCATCAAACCCAAAGGAAGCCATAAAATGGCTCTGTGTACCCAGAAAGGGGAAGAGGCAGAAACTGGTGAACAGCATTCAGGACTAGCACAGAATTTAATGACTGAGATCAAAACAATTAGATCAAAGAGCCAGGGAAAGGAGAGCTGAGAAGTAGAAGGGATTTCCCAGGCAAATTCACCACATGGAAGCTACCTTCCCATCCCAAACTCTGAAGTATAGGTAGGGTGGACATATTTGGAGTGCCAGGAATGGAGCTGGACAAGCACTTAAGGCACAGATAGCTAGGTAGCAACTCACTCCCCTGCAGGCCCATGTGGTTCCTCACGTTTGTAAAACAAATACAAGAATGCTGCTGTAGTCAAGAAAAGATCAACCATTAGATTCTTATTGTGGAAATAATTTTCCAAAGTTTTATATTTTCGTATGAAGTTACTTGGGAACCCAGTATTAGATAATATTTTTGTTTTGCTTTTGTTTTTGGACTTAAGTGTAGACAGTTGAGGTATCTGTATTACCCTGTCGTACACAGCAAGGCCCCTCTTCTCTTTTTCCATTTTATTGGCATTTGAGTTTCCTATTCCCTTCCCTCCATATGGAACCATTCTACTCTGTTTAATACACATCCTTTCTCTTTGTATCATTTTGCAAAATGTCTATTATTCTGTGTACATGCATTTGGAATTTATGAAAATGGCATTTCACTATGCTTCATTTTGTTTCTTCCTTTCCTCAGTGCTATGTTTTGTGAACAACCCACGTATCGTATCTACATATGGTTGAATACCTACGACTATTGCACGGTACTCTAGGCGTGTGGGTACCACATTTCCCCGATCCACTTGCCCAGCAATAACTATTAAGATTGCCCCCAGATTCCCACCCCCCAAAATAACATTGCAAGGTACATCTGTGCATGTTTCCTTATGCACCTGTGTAAGAATGTGTTTGGATACACGCGTGCACATGCACACGACTGAGACTGCTGGTGAAAAGGGGTGTGTATACCTAATTTGACTAACTGCAGAGATTTTCTAGAACGGTTATACTTTAGCATTCCCAACATCCTCTTCCTTCCCCCGTCTGGATGGAGTGTGTCTGATATTCACGTACCCATATGTATATGAAAGTGTCCAGCATATTAAAAGTAATACTTTTAAAGCGGTATAGCCTTGTTGTGGGGGCTAGAATCATATTGCCTCCATTCAAATTCCCATTCTGCCAATTACTGCTTGTAGGACACTGGGATGTTAGTCTCTTTTTTTTTTTTTTTCAGTTTCCTCATCTGTAAAATGTGACTATATCCAGCAGATAGGATGGTTGAGAGCAGAGCACTTGGTCCATTGTAAGCACTATGAACTATTACTGTTGGTATTGTTATTATTCCTACTAATTGATAAAGCTCGGATTGTGATACCGATTATGTTACCATCTTTCTGCTTCAACTCCAAAAAGTTTATGACACAGATATTCCTGCCCTGGCCAGTTATATACAAATTGGGCGATGCGGAGAACACAGGATCTCCTTCAATTACTGTGGACTGTCTGGGCTTGTCAGCCACAGCAAAGACGTTATAGGTTTGCACACTGGTTTTTTTTAAGTTTTAATGTTTGTTTATTTCTGAGGGAGAGAGAGAGACAAACTGCAAGCGAGGAATGGGCAAAGAGAGAGAGAGAGACACAGAATCCGAAGCAGGCTCCAGGCTCTGAGCTGTCAGCACAGAACCCGACACGGGGCTCAAACCCACAAACCGTGAGATCATGACCTGAGCCAAAGTCGGACGCTTAACTGACTGAACCACCCAGGCACGCTTACATACTTTTAAACTAGGAAAACAACATATATTATATTATAGATCTAACTCCAAGATGTTTCTCCAACCACCTAAATGCCCTGTCATCTATGCACTTTCCTGATCTTTACAAATAGCCCAGACTGAAAACACCGAAATAAAGAAATGCCTTCTTGGAATCAAATGACACATCACTCCGGAACCAAAAGACTCTGTTAAAGGCATTCTACCACCGGGCTGAGGTTCTACTTCCTTCAGAACAACACATTAATTAGAATCTTAGTTCCTATTCCAGTGCTAGGGACAATAAAAATGGCCAATAAATGCCAGGCAACTGAATACCGTTGAGTGAAAGACTGAGTTCTCCCTTAAGGGCTACAATGGTAAAACTGACTGGGTCACGGAGGAGAATTGAGATTCAATTTCAACTTTCTCTTGCCTTGTATCTAGAGTTTGCCGTGAAGACCATGGAACATCGTGGGTAGGGCACTTTAGAGCAGTGGTCTCAACTGGGGGTGATTTTGCTCACCAGGAAACATCTGAAAATGTCTGGAGGCGTTTGTAGTTGTCACGACGGGGAGATGCTCCTGGCGTGTGGTACGTGGAGGCCAGGAAGGCTGCATCCTAGGAGACACAGAACAACCTCCACAACAATGAATTTTCTGGCCTAAACATTCCCAAAGTTGAGGAAGTCTGTTCTTGGGCTTGAGACGCCTGAGTTTACACCCCAGCCACTACTGATGAGCTCTGAGACCTTTGATGAGTTGCTCAACTTTCTTCATCTATATACTTTGGTTCATCATTGTAATGTTATGTCTGGCATATTGATGGTGTTCAGTGAATGCGAACTTCTGTTGCTTATTATTGTTGTTATTAATTACAGTAATTCACGCATACAAGTAATCTCTTGAAGGCTACTGCCTATGCCTTAATGAGATGCATCATTTTAACTACTATGTAGGAATTATGAAAAATTGTTCTTCTTCTAGTTTGTAATCCTGAAGTACACATGGATGTTTCTGGTGTGATGCTGTCAGTCTTTCTAAGGATTTTAATATTCCTGTTCTGAAATAGCAGAAACAAACCTAACATATTGAACAAAAATAAGAACTGATCATAACATAGCACCGATACACCGGGAAACTTGCGAGGGAGCCAAAGTTTCCCACTAGTTTTCTCTGCAAACAAGATTACTTTCTTGTTTTCACATTCGACTTTTTATCAGGAAAAGGAACTTTGGAAAATGAACCTAAAACCTTTTTCTATTTGAGCAGAAATATTCCGGTGTTTCTTTGCGGAGTAATTCCATGCACAATCACCAGTCCGCCCCAGCCGCCACGTCCCCTGACATTTTATCACAAAAGCGTAGACCAAGGTGACAGAAGCAGCCCACCCAAAAACATCTCCTCTGCGGACATTCCTCAAGCCACAAGATCAATCAATCATCTTTCATATGTGACTCTACTTTTATTTTTTTTAAGGCAATGCTCTATTTCATTTATCATTCTCAGGGCCGCTTCAGAGTGCTGAATGATCAGTCTAACATTTTTCAAAGGGTACAACTGTCTTGAATTGCAAAGAGATTTTTTTTGACCAAGGAATATGAAAAATATGAAAGATCAGTGCCTTTCATTCACTTATTACTTCTTTCAATTCCTGTTTACTTTGAGCCTACCCAGGAGTTAAAGATGCTGAGCTAAAAGAAACCATGTAGCTTCAAGGAACTCACTACCAAGGGAGAAAGACAGATACACAGCTGCAACGTGGTCGATTTAGTATAAATATTTTATCATGAAAATGGTAAGAACTAGGAGCTGTGGGGGTTTGGACATCTAGATTTAAGGAGTAAGGTCAAGATTCCTGGAGGATATTGGCCAGTCAACATTCTCAAATGCGCAGCTTTCACCCCCACCAGGCTTCCCAAAACTTCTCTTACTGCAGTCGCCAGTGAACTCTACAATGCCATGTGCAATGGATCCACCAGGAGCAACTCTCACAGATGCCCCGCCCCCTTCCTGCTTCTTGATGTACTTTCTTCACTTGCCTTTGAGAACACTATACCCTCCGGGGTTTTTTCTCCCACTTCATTTGATTGTTCCTTCTCAGGATCATTTGCTGGTTCCTCCTCATCGTCCCCAACCCAGAATGAAGCAGAGATGTCTCAGAATTCAGTCTTCCCTATCTCACTCCCTCTGTTGGCTCATTCAGTGTTGTGGCTTCAAATATCATCTATATGCTGATGATGCTCAAACTCCTACATCTAAGCTGCACTTCTTCCTGAAATCCAGATGCATTGAACTACCTACTCACTATCTCCACCTGCATGTCTAGTAGGCATTTTTGAATTTGTTATGTCCCACACTAAACTCCTGGTATCACTGCCTTCCCCCAACCTGCTCCTCTTAGAAGTATTCTCCATCTCAATAAATGGCATTCTTCAATTGCTCAGGCCCCGAAATTCGGACTTATCCTTGACATCCACCCTCTTTCTCTTTCTCATGCATGATCTGTTAGAAGGTGCTTTCTGCCCTATTTTCAAAATAGGACAAACCTCAAAACACATCCAGGATCTTACCACTTCTTACCACCTCCACTGTACCTCCATCAGCTCTGGCCTGGATAAACACAATAGCCTTCTGATTGTTCTATCTGATATCATCCTTGCTCCCCTACAGACCAAATTCAACACAGCATGATAGGCAGAAATCTAAGATGGCCCCCAAGATTTAGGTCTTATATAATCCCCTTCATTTGAGCTTGGGAATAGTCAGTCGTTTGACTGAATTACCTTATGTAGGACTCCATCAGAGAATGCTAGAGGAGGGTTGGAAGTCAGAAAGAAGTGCCCCTGTTGTCTTGAAAGAAAGTAAATAGCCCTGTTGTAAAATGTCTACGGGGGGGCACGTGACAAGGAACTGTGGAAGGTCTCTAGGTGCTGAGAGTGTTTCCTGGCTCCAACCCCAATAATTCAGGATAATCTCCCCATCTCAAGATCCCTAACTTAATCACATCTGCAGAGTACACTTTCCATGTACTAACATTCACAACTTCTGGGGATTAAGATGTCAACATCTTTCAGGGACCACTGTTCAGCTTACCACACTTTATGCAAAACAAAACACAAATCACTTCCCAATCACTTTCTCTAACTTTCCTTCTGACTACTTTCCACTATCTAATACACTATTTTACTAATTTATCTTCTCTCTCTCTGCCACTAACATATAAACTATATGAGGGCAGGAACATGTCTGTTTTGTTCATCACTGTATATCCTGTGCCCAGAATTGTACCTGGTACACAGTAGGCCCTTAATAAACTCTTAAGCAAAGGAATAAAACACAAATTACCAGCCCTACGACTTCCCCATCCCCTTCTTCCTCCAATCTTTCTAGATCCTATGCATATCATGTTTGCTACCCTTACTATGAATAAAGATCAAATTCCTTACCAAGAGATTCTTCCCTGCCTCCACTTTTTTAAAGATTCAGCTGAAATCTTACAACTTCTGCCACTTATGACTAATAACTTACAATCACAATCAGGGTTTTTTTTCTTTGGCTAATACACAACACCATTTATAACACTATCATAGAATATCTTCCTTGATTCTTATTAGGATTACAATTAGTGGTCTGTGTAAGTAAGTACCTTTCCCATTTGGCCATGACTTCAAGGAATGATGCTATATTCTTCATTTGTTTGCTGATAATTTTTAGCACCATGAATGGCACATGAAAAGTGCCCAAAATAGGATGAATTGGGTTTTAAAAAGTGAAAGATGAAAAATAGCTGATAACATTTTTGTGAAAGTGGAAGATATTTCAGAAATGGCTGCAAGCTAATATCGTTTTAGAAACCCAAATGCATATTGCTCAACACAAACCTAAGATAAATTCTTAAGTGAGATGACCCTAAAGAGAGAATGTTAAATGACGTTCTACAACTTATTCATCGCGTACACTTTTTCTTTCTCTTAAGGGTAACTTTGCTCTTATTCATATGATAAACACACATCATGAGTAATTGGAACAATAGAGAAAATTACAAAAAGGAAAGTAAAATGTCGCCCCAGGTACAATACCAAGGAAAAAAATCACAGTTTTCATAAAGAAGACTATCATCCCACACAACTATGAATAAATACAGAAAAGAGGGTAGAGAGACAAATACTTTTATAAAATTGGGGTCATTCGGCATGCTCATTTTTGTAGGTATTAATTCATTTCTTGTGAAGATGGTGAATAACATGGGCTGCTGGGGCCCTCTTCGAAATGAACCCTGGAGAAATTACACAAGTCAGCAAGAAACATGAATCAGAGGAACTGACAACAACAGAAAAGGAGACACGTGAGACAGTCCTGGTAAAACACAAGGCTGACTTTAGACAGCACACGTGGCTGGGCTTGACGGGGGCTCAGAGCAAAGGGCAGTGGGGGGCAGGATGGCCATGAGAGGAGAGGATGGAAACGGGCTCCTAAGTTTTCTTGCCTCTTCTCCCTACTTACCTTCACCTGCCTGTTTCCATGAAGATCAGAGCTGTGCAAAAACCAAAACAGGTGGGAGTTCCCAACTGCCTACTGGCACGGACTCATCTCCCTCAACCAGGACCCCCTGCACACCTCCTCTGCTCTGAGCCCCCAGGACGGGTCCCAACACTGCCTCTGCGAACAGAGAAGCTTCCTGATGGAGTGGCAGGAAAGAAGGAGAAACGATTTTGGAGTACCGTGAATTCTCCTGGGCCACATGCTTGCCTTTCTGGTTAAACTCCCGGATAGGAGCTGAACAACATATACCAACTGAAATAGAATTATTGTAACACAGAGACCAAGGTTTTTATTTATGTATGTATTTATACACAGACACACACATTCATTCTTAGATAATGAACAGTACTAGTAAATTAAAACAGAAACAAACATTTTTTTTTTTTAAAGATCCAAGTGGAAAGGTTAGGAAAATATATTTGTAATCACGAGCACAACAGGTGGAATAAATAGAAGGGTGAATGTAGCTGAAAAATAATTCAATAATGTGGGAAATCATGCCTGACAGATTTTCCCAGAAAACAGCAGGGAAACACAAAGAAGTAGGAAATGTATAGGCAGGGTAAAGAGATACAAAGGATAGAGGATTGCTGATAGGGGCACCAAAATAAGAGAAGAAAAAAAGTGATGGGGATTGTATTAAGTCGGGAAAGTAAGGCCATTCTCTTATAACAAACCACGCCAAACCTCTAGCCTAGCACAATAAAGGTCACAAAACTATAGGTCAGAGTCATTCAGGGACTCGGGCTCCCACCATACAGCGGTTCGTTCACTTTCCAGACTTTCAAAGTGTGCCACTGGGTGCTTACCAGCCAAACAGTGAGTGAAGAATGCACGAAGAGACAAATGCGAGATATTTTAGAGGCCGGGCCCAGAGGTGGTACAGATCACTCCCGTCTATACACCACTGGCCAGAACTCAGCCAACCATTAGAGGTCTGGAAACTGTAGTTTAGCTGTGTGCAAGGGGAAAAGAAAAGAAACATTTATAGTATGAATACTAGTATTCTTTGCCACTGAAACATATGGAGAAATTAGGAAGATAAAATTCTCAGAAATGAAGATTAAAGCCTATGTAAAGAGTTAATAGAGTACACAACAGGAGATATAAAGGAAACCTCACTGCATACATTAAAATAAAACTTAGAATCATCAAAGGCAAAGAGAAAATTCTATAAACTTCTAAGAAGAAGGAGTAGATCAAATACAAAAATAATGAAAATCTAAAACAAAACAAAACAGGCATCTGGGTGGCTCAGTCTGTTGAGTACCTGACTCTTGATTTCAGCTCAAGTCATGACCCAAGGCAGGGTCATGGGATCGAGCCCCACATCAGGCTCCACACTGTGCATGGAACCTAAGATGCTCCCTCTCCCTCTCTCTCTGCCCCTCCCCTTACCCCCCTCAAAAAAAATGAAAATCTAATTGACATGAGATTTTTTTCACCAGCAACAATGAATTCAGGAGAATGGAATATTTTTAAAATATTGAAAGAAAGGAATATTAGATGTAGAAATGTACATCCAGCCTATTTATCATTCCAATGTAAGCACGTAATAAGATTTTTCTCAGGCACACAAGCCTCAGAACATTTGTCACACAATAACCCACTTTAAAATCACTCTTAGAAGGACCATCAAAATGGCCAATGGACACATAAAATGATGCTCAACATCACTAGTCATCAAGGAAATGCAAAGCAAAAACACAAGGAGATATCACCTCACACCCGTCAGAATGGATGACATCAAGAAGAGAAAAGACGGGCACCTGGGTGGCTCCGTCGGTTAAGCAGCCGACTTCGACTCAAGTCAAGATCTCACAGTCGGTGAGTTTGAGCCCTGAATCGGGCTCTGTGCTATCAGTGCAGAACCTGATCCGTATCCTCTGTTCCTCCACTGCTCACTCGTGTGTGTGTGTGCACTCTCTCTCTCTGTCTCTCTCAAAAACAAATAAACCTTAAAAAAAAAGAAATATCAGAGGTACAGTTGTAATTTTAAGTGAGAACAGAAACCACTTCAGGAGAACTCTCTAAGATATATGAGAATTAAAGACGGTCAAATACCTTTAAAATTGTTTGCCTACAAAGCCAAGACCAAAACATTTAGAAAATATATTTATAGCATGCTGGAGCTAAATTATAGGACAGTATTAATAACGTAAAGATTAGGGGAAGGATTAAAGATGTATAAGGGCATATTCACATCATTAAGGGGCATGTAGGTATCGGTAAGTTTAAGGAATCAATAGAGGCAAATGAACACGAGGGTGGGTTTCATGCTATGTGAGCCATATGAACAAAAGTAAAAAGTCAAATTTAAAGAAGCAGAATAAAAAGTGACACGTTCAGTGGAACTTATGAATTTAAAAAAGTATAATAGATGGAAAATATGAAATAAGATAGCAATATAAGCCTTGTTAAAACTGTAAAAAAGTCAGAGAGAGACCGATAGCATATGATTTCACTCATGTGGAATTTGAGAAACACAGCAGATGCACAGAGGGGAAGGGAAGGAAAAAGAAGAGAAAAACAGAGAGGGAGGCAAACCATAAGAGACTCTTACATACAGAGAACAAACTGAGGATTACTGGGAGGGAGGGTCAGGGAGAATGGGTTAAAAATGGATGACGGGCGTTAAGGAGGGTACGTTTTGTGACGGGCACTGGGTGTCGTATGTAAGAGATGAATCACTGGGTTCCACTTCCGAAGCCAAGAGTACACTGTATGTGAACTAACTTGAATTTAAATTTTAAAAAAAACTGTAAAAAAAAAAAAAGTAAATATGAATTGGTTAATTCTAGCAATTAAAATACAGAAGTGTTCAGTTTGGATTTTTTTTAAAAAAGTGTATTCCAAAAATACCCCCCAAAATCCTTAAAATGAAGACACAGAGATATTTCTAAGTTGGGTGAATATGTGCTGGCCAAGTATGAACCAAAATAAAGCTAAGATAGAAATGTTAATGTGTGATAAATATAAATTGAGCCCAAACATCCTAAGGAATAAATAAAGATACAAGGGGAAATTAAGCAAGAAGACCATCAGTATAATATGTATGGGTCTAACAATGCAATCTCAAAATACAGCAATTGCCTTTTTATAAAGAACGGACAGAAATGCAGGGAGATTTTAAACATCCTTCTCAGACCCTGAGAGGCCAAGCAGAAAACAAAAAGGAGAGCAGACATGCCGAAGTCATGGAAAATACAACTGCACTGGTTACAAAGGGCAGGGTCAGCAGCCACTCTGGCAGCATTCAAGTGAGTGCAGGTCCTAAGTTCCTGCTGAGCAGCGGGGGGTGTGGCAGGGACCACCTCCATCCGGTTGGCCCCCTGGCGGTTGCATCTTGCAGAAATGTGGAAGCGCTCTCCTTTCCTTCACTTTTCCAGTCTTTCTAACCTTTTTATAACCAATTCCTTGCTTATAATCTCTGGTGGGGAGATGGACAGTGGCTTTCCTGACTATATACACCGACTAAGGCATAGCATTTATGTCTACACACCCTTGGCCAAACTTGATCCCATCACACCTGAAGGAAAGACTAGGAAATACAGCCTTTCTACTAAGGAGCGTAGAACCCTACTTTCTACGAGGCGGAAGTGGTGGGGTAAACACACGGCGTTGACTGTTACGGTCTGCCCTTCTGGTAATGAGACTTCAATTTTTCTTCCTATATGTAGAAAATACTCTTTTCTGGGGTGCCTGGGTGGCTCAGTCGGTTAAGTGTCCAACTCTTGACTTTGGCTCAGCTCATGATCTCAAGGTTTGTGGGTTCATGAGTTTAAGCCCCGTATGGGGCTGTCTGCTGTTAGCACAGAGCCCACTTTGGATCCTCTGCGCCCCCCTTCCCGGTTTGTGTGCCCATGCACGCGTGCCCTCTCTCTCTCTCTCTCTCTCTCTCTCTCTCTCAAAAATACACAAATGTTTAAAAAAACACTCATTTCCTTCCCAAGGTAGACAATCTGCAATCCAAAATGTCACTGCATCTTGGTCCCAGGTCTAGCATGTGGCTCCTCTTATTCCAGGGACCTACCTACTAAAAAGACAAATCATCTGCTTTGCCCCCCTCAGATACCCAGTTTTCAATGATGGAGCAGAAGCAGAATGACTACAATAATCACCCCCCTTCAAACGGGGAAATAGGAGACACACAGAAGTTAATGGCTGTCAAAACAGCGTCTGAAAGACTGCTGGGAAATACAGTGAGGGTCTGTCTCCTAACTTAGGGGCTAGAGCAATTGCTTGCTTCGAACCTGATTCTGTTTTCTGGGAGAATTTTCTTGTCCACTGTTCCCAATGGTGTCTGGACTCACCTTTTGGGAGGTTCTTTTTCATTCTGTCCTCTTTTGCCCGGCCACATCTCAAGGAGGTACCGGGGAACATGCTGAAATTGAACCACACCACCTTCCCAACAAGCTGGTCAATTCTGCAAGGTTAAAGGCTGAAGAATTCTTTTAGGTCTGGAACTATATATAAAACTTTGGTCAGTAATTGTGCTTCTCTGGGCTGTAAAATTATCTCAGAAACTTAGTAGGCTTCTGATCCGTTTGTTTCTAGCCAGTTCCGAGTGACAGTAAACATGCCCAATATTTTATTTCTAAACCTATTTCACGAATATGTTCTATTTCTCTGCTTTCTCCTCCTCATGCTCACCCCCTTCAGCTTAGTAAATAGAAATGCTGGTCACCCGGTTAAATCTGAATCTCAGATATACGATGATTTTTTTTGTATAAGTATGTATCATGCACCATTTGGGCCATGCTTATACTAAAAATACTTGATATTTATCTAAAATTCAAATTTAACTGAGCATCCCATATTTTATCTGGCAACCCTACACAACTCCATAAAGAAAGCAAAAAAGCCCACAAACACACACACACACACACGCACACACAAAACACGCACACAAAAAAAGAGGCAAAAGACTGTCACTTTTTAAAAAGATGGATATCCAAGTGGCCAGTAAACATTTTATAATGTGCTCAACCTTTACTGGTGATGAGGAGAATGCAAAGTAAATCCACAATAAGATACCATTTCATGCACGTATGAAGGCTTATTATTTGAGAGAATTAACATACCAAGAGTTTTCGAGGAAAAGTGGAACTTAAACATTCCTGGTGCATATGTAAATTTACTTTAGAAAATGATTTTGATGGTATCTCCTAAAGCTGAACATACACGTACCCTATGAAATAGCAAGTCTACTCCTAAGTATCGGACCTGCAAACTGTGTTTGCCAAGATTGTTCACAGCAGCAGTGTTAATAATAACCCAAAGATGGAAAGCACTAAATGTTCGCTAACTATAGGATGGTTTAATCAATTGTAGTGTATTCATATAATGGAATACTACAGGACGAGGAGGATGAATGGACTATTGCTACTGAACTGGCAATGGCATGCAACAGTCTAGGTGCCATGCCACGGATGATTCGCACAAAAGGCTGAGCCAAAGAAACCACATACCAAAGTATATGGCATATGAGGCCATTCATATGAAATATGTTTTAAAAACCAAAACTAACCCATAGTGATACAAGGTGGAATAGAGTTTTCCTTGGGGGAATCTGGGACCGGGAATGGGCAGAGGTGGTCTTCAGGATGTCGATAATGTATTTAACCTGGATTCTGCTTACATTGGTGCACACAATGTGAAAATTCAATAAAATCGTCCCTTATGATTTGTGTCTTTTCCTGTTTGACGTACTTTAACAAAACTTTATCTTAGGGGCACCTAAGGGGCTCAATCGGTTAAACGTCCGACTCGGTTTCTGCTCAGGTCATGATCTCATGGTTTGTGAGTTCTGGAGCCCACTTCGGATTCTGTGTCTCCCTCTCTCTCTGCCTCTACCCAAATGTTTTCTTTCTCTCTCTCTCTCTCTCAAAAATAAATAAATATTAAAATAAATTCTTAATTTATTTTAGAAACCTATAAATCTGAAAAATAATATTAGTGAATACTAAAATCATGAGGTAAACATTTGGGGGGACAAGGATCTACTGATGTGATCTCAAAATATCACCTCACAGGTTGCACGTTAATTACAAAGACAAAATGTCGCCTTTACAAGTGAAGGAGCATGACAAATTCCAAGGGATCACTGTCAATTATGAAGTGACAAACTGGTAGCAGGTACCTCCTAAATGATGTGATGAAAGCATTGGGAAGTACACAGCATTATATATGTCATGCTCTTGCCAGTAATGTTGAATCTGTATCTCATCATGAGAAAACAAGCAGACAAATCCATACTGTGAACAGACTTCAGGTGAGCAGAAGTGAATTCCAAATATGCCATTGTGGTGAAAGACAAAGAAGGTGGGGAATGTCCTATAATAAAAAGACCAAAAAAGATGCAACAATACTATTCAGTGCGTGATTTTTGCATTCCGGACCAAGAGCCAAAACAGCTTTCATAAAGGAAATTCTGGGGAAATCTGGGGAAATATGAATAGGAGCTATGAACTAGATAACAGTATTGTACCAGCGTTAAACTCTTTGGACGGGATGATGTTCTGTGGTTGTATAGAAGAATGCTCTTGCTTTCAGGATGTATATATTGAAGTATTTGGATGAAACCATTTTAATAGGTTCAGCAAAAGGTAAACTGTCTCTCTCAGAAGTTCCAAAATGCATGTTAATGGTTGGTGAATCTTAATGAAAGCCAAAATTAGGTGTTTCCTGTATTATTAAGTTTTTCAATAGATTTGAAACTTTCCAAAATAAGAAGTTGAGAGACAAAAGCTCCCTGTTTGAGAAAAGATGTATAAAGTAGACCCCATTATATGTACATTTATAATTATATTCAGATAAGACCATATATGTCATATACGTATGATGAAAATACATCAAATCATAAACAATGTTTACTTCTGCACAGGGAGCTTATGGGCTACATTTTCTTAGTTTTTCTTATTGTCTGATCTTATAGTAAGTATGTATTGCTTTAAACTAGAATAAAACTGAGCCTGGGGGGCTCAGTCAGTTAAGCGTTCGCCTCTTGATTTCAGCTCAGGTCATGCTCCCGCGGTTCATGAGACTGAGCCCCGCGTTGGACTCTGTGCTGACAGCACGAAGCCTGCTTGGGACTTTTCTCTCTCCCTCTCTCTCTGCCACTCATGCGCTCTCTCTCTCTTAAAATAAATAAATATTCAAAAATAGGATAGAATAAAACAAACATTTTTTAAATTCAGCAATCAACCCTGGCAATTGGAAAAAAGATGAACAGAGTAAACCCAAATAAGGAAAAATGAAATAATGAAAATAAGGACAGAAATTAATGATGATAAATAAAAAAGGATAGAGAAGATTAACAAAAGAGAAGGATGGTTCTCTGAAAAAAATAATTATGGACAGATTTCTAGCAAGGCTGATTTCTACAAAAATGATAAAACATAGATAATAATGTAAAAAAACTACATATGCAAGCACTTAAAAATAATGACAAAATATTTAAAAATCTAGATTAATACATAAATCATTAGAAAAATATAACATATCAATGTCAAGTAAAAGGAAGGGCCCCTGGATGGCTCAGTCAGTTAAGCATCCAACTTCGGCTCAGGTCATGATCTCATGGTGTGTGGGTTCAAGCCCCGTGTTGGGCTTGTGCTGACAGCTGAGAGCCCGGAGCCTGCTTCAGATTCTGTGTCTCCCTCCCTCTCTGCCCCTCCCCCGCTCATGCTCGTGCTCGCTCTCTCTCTCTCTCTCTCTCTCTCTCTCTCAAATAAACATTAAAAAAATTTTAAATATCAATGTAAAAGGAAAGAAAAATTAAATAGATCAATAGCCATTAAATTAAAAGAAATGGTGGTAGTCAAAGGACTCCCTTCAAATTAATGCCAGGCTAAGGGTAAGATAATTTTATAGGTGAATTATACCAAAGTACAGAAGAATAGTTAGTTTTAATCATATACAATTCTTTTCACAGAGACCAGAAAGAAAAAGCTGCCAAACACATTTTACTGGGCAGCTCTCATCTTGATTCTACAACCAGATGATGATAAAAGGAAAAATTAGGCCCTGCTCAGCTATGAATGCACATGCAAAGATCCTAAATAAAATAGGAGCTAAGTAAGTTCAACAGTGTAAGATGAATACAATACAGAATGATTAAGTAGGATTTTTCCCCTGGGAATAAAACAATGGTTTCAATATTAAAAACAACTACAATTAAAAGCATTAATAGACGGAAGGAAAAAAATCATATGCTCCTCCCTACTCAAATAGTTTCCAATGTCAATCTGTGATGAAAACAAAATTCTTAGTAATATGGAAAATCATAGAAACGCCCTAGCTTGGTAAAATGTACATCCCAAATGCCTACAGAAAACATGATATCTCACAGAGAAACGGTATATGTGCCCCATTAAGATCAGGGACAAGGCATATGTTTACTCTTAAGTGTTGATGGTTAACATGTCATTTTCAGTATTGACCAATTCTTTAAGGAAAGAAATGAAAGGTATAAAAATTGAAGGGAAGAAATAAAACTTAAAAATGTGAATCTAATACAGTCACCTACTTAGAAGTGAACAATAAAAGCAACAGGTACAAGATCTACTAGATACACAATCATGGTGAAAAAAACCCAAGATCTCAGCACTCACGGAATTTATAATAAAGAAAGACAATAATTATACTATGTCCTGTGGTAGTAAGTGGACAGAGTAAAGGAGGTATAAAACATGGTGAATGGGTCCTATTTATAGTAGAGTAGCCAGAGAAGGTCATATTTGACAAGAGACTTAAAGGAGGTATAGACTGGGGGCAAAGAGGGGGCATTTCCGACAGAGTGAACAGCCAATACAACGGTCCTAAAGATGGAAGCTTTCCTGATGTCCTCTAGGAAAAACAAGACATCAAGTAAGTCTGGGTTAGAATAATTGAAGATTAGGAGTTGTAAGAAATAAAGTTGGAAATTTTAAATTAGAACTTATAGATTTAAGGATATGTTGGACATAGACTAGGAGAGAAATTGTCAAGAATAGTTTCAAATTCTGTGGCTGGTAAGTGGATGAACACGGTGGTTTCATTTACCAAGACGGGGAACAGTTAGGGAATTCCAAGTTTGGAGGCCAAAGAATTGTTTTGAACAAGTTAAACTTTATATGTTTATTACAACCCCAAGAAAATAAGTCAACTAGTCAGGTGGACATAGCAATCTGGAGTTTAGGGGAAAGACGAGCTATAAGCAAACTGCAGAGGTCATTGGTGAACTTGCCAAGAGCTGTTTTGGTAGAGTGGTATAATCAAAACACTGACAAGACTGTGTTCATGAAGGAATGAGGGGACAAGAGGCCAAGAAGTATTTACAAATAGTGGAGACTCAAAGGAGGGGTTTTGTTTTGGTCATGCTTGATGAGTGTTAATACCGCATATTTGTATTATGCTGGATATTGACCAGTAGTAAAGGGTTACAGAGGATGATTGACCAATGATCACTATATCCTTTGCTTATTGTATGACTACAACCAACTTTTGTTCTTTGGTAGTAATATGATTTTCAGTCATGGTTATTCTGTACCTTAATATGATAAGGAATATATCTAGATACAGATACAAGTATAGCTCTATTGAGCATCTATGGATATCTCAGTTTGTCCACTTACCTCTCCCTTGTTCAACTCACTGTGATGATTCGTCGTCTTTGAGTATTTGCTTTGCCGAATTCTTGTTCCTATTTAATTTTATAGTGAGAGGTGCTTGCTAAGAATGTTCTTTAATTGGAAACTAGTGCTTTGCATACCCAGGTGGTTTCCGTTTGCATAGTTTTCATGACTATATATTCAGTTTATTCACACGTAGGCATCTCTGTCCAGACTTTCTATAATGTTTTATATTTTTTTCACCCCTTATTTAAATGTCTCATCGTACATAGTATCTGCCTAGCTCCTGAAGGCATTGGAGTTGGCTAACACTGGCATCATGTAGCTAGTTCAAATGGATAGAGTGTTACCTCAAGACAGTTTGCTGAATAATCCATCAAAACAATACAAAATGCTCTTTTCAGGTGATTTCTCTGCCTTTCCCACCCTAGCACCAAACCTTCGGGATTGTTTTATTACTGAGTTATTTTTAAATATCTGCTAATATAAGTCATCATTTATTACTGTTCAATTTTATGGTTTTATTGGCTAATTTCACATGAATATTTTTCTGGAGGGCTTTGAAATCGTTTTGTCAAGTTTTAAAAATACTGTTGGAATTTTAATTGGAATTACATAAAATCTGTAGTTAATTCAGGGAGATCTGACACCTTATTAATTCCTATTCCTGGAGTTGTTCTCACATTATTTTTTAATTAGAGTTACTAGAAATTTTAGTCAGCCTTTTCCAAAAAACATTTCTTATATTCATTTAACCAATCTACTGAAGAACTGTTGTATTATTATATTCTCCATTTAATTCTTTTTTGTGCTTTCCCTAGATGTATCTTTTTGCTACATTTTCAGTTTATTGAATTAGATAATTAGCTAATTTATTTCTTTGTGTTTGCTATTAAATCATCTGAGAATAGAAGATCCCTTCTGAGTACATCTTTATTTTTTTCTTCAATCCCTCAGTGTCTAAGGGGACCTAAAAAACGAATGTGGAAGGTATGAGTGCCTGTTTTGCTAGAAAAGGTTTATTTCCAAGGAAACAGTAACATGAGAGACCTAAAGCAGAGAGCCAAGAAATCGAAGTAAGATTGAGTTCAAAATGATGTCTGGCAAACAAATCAAGGGTCAGCCTCTCCTGGTCATCTAGAAAAGCAGCAAAGAAGAAATCTGAAAAAGTAAAACTTAAAAGTAAAACTTGACAGGGTTGGAGAAGAAAGGGGGGGGGGCGCACATCTCATTGGCCTTTCAGGGTTTATCTTGGGAAATGAGGGAGAACATCACACGTCAAAGAAGAAAGAAAGGAATTTTACATCTTCACGATGCTATGTACTCTTATTCGCAAACCCTAGGATCCCTACCTACCAGAAAACTGAACAGCCGACCTTGTTTTTTAAAGCAGATCATTTCAAAATAAAATGGGCTCATTGTCCTAAAGACTCAGGAAGTATTTAAATTTGACAGAGATCTACAAAAGGAACCAGAAGAATTATTTTTTAGATCAGATTAAATCTCACGTTGATCCCCCATCTTGTCAGGCTGCTAAGAATTTGACTTTTCTTCTTTCCTGGGAACATCTATCTTAGAGCTGACCCGGGACACAGGATTCTTCTTTGACACCTCCAAAATGGGCAAAACCACAGTTGCCATCATATTTATGCCCACGGTGATCCTTTTTTGATCCAGACATTCATTCCGTGCTGAGATGAAAACATGGTCCTCAGATCCAGTCTACTTAATTGCTCCAAACAACTATTTCCTCAGGGCTCTGTGACTAAGTTGCATGCAATTGCCAGCTCTCTGTAACAGGCCACAGTCCCTCTCCCTTCCCAAATTTGGGGGGATGTTTTCTTCTCAAATATACTGTCACCGCTCTCCTCCTGCCTCTTTGCATTGTCTTTCTGAATAAACTTGGGCTTTTCTGAAAGATATTTACTTTGGGGCGTTTCTGTCTTTAGTCCTATAAAAACATTTAAACTTAAGAATAACTAAAGGAGGGGCTTCTGGTTGGCTCAGTTGGTTAAGCATCCAACTCTTGATTTTGGCTCAGGTCATGATCTCATGGTCAGTGGGGTCAAGCCGGGTGTCAGGTTCTACTCTGGCAGCGCAGAGCCTGCTTGGGATTCTCTCTCTCCCCCTGCCCCCCGCCCCATCCCTTGCACGCACGCTCTCTGGTTCTCTCAAAATAAATAAACAAACATTAAAAAAAAAAGAACTACTACGGGAGAGGTTCTGAATTCCTGCACAGGACAGAGGAAAAGGGAAAATACGAAAAGGACAATCACAAACTAGCATCTTACGAACAACACACGCTATCAATTCAAACAATGGAAGACTACAGAGCAACAAGGAGGAGGGAACCACAACTGCACACCTCAGTGTGGGTACATCTCAAAGACCTAATGTTGAGCAAAGTAAGTCAACACGAAAGACGATGATTACGGTCATGTCAAGTACCAAGAGTGGTGCACTAATCTATGCCAGTCGAAGTCAGCAATTAAGATATTTCTTATTCCTTCCAATATGCTTTAGCTGTACACACACACAAACTCACATGCAAACGTGTGTATATATATACACACATATATATGTATATATATATGTATATATATGTGTGTATATATATACACATGTGTGTGTGCAGGCGTGTATTACAGACATATAAACTCATTCAAAAAATACGTACTGAGTACCAACCAGCTAATGTTGTAGACCAGGGTTGGTAAGCTATAGCCTGTATGCCAAATCCAACCTGTCCCCTATTGTTGTAAATAAAGCTTTATTGAAACACAACCGCCTCGTTTTCACACTCCTTGATTTACCTACTGTGTCTAAGCCTGCTTTTTTGCTACAATGGAAGAGTTAAGTAATTGTGGTACTGACTGTATAGCTTGCAAAGCCTAAATTATTTAGTATCAGGCCCTTTACCCAAGGAAAAAACAAACTAACTTCTAATCTACATTCCAAGGACACAACAGTGAACAAAACAGTCTTGGCTTCGTAGGACTTACAGTGTGATGAGGAATACAGATAACAAACAAGTAAGCTTATAACGGAACACCCGACCGTGATAGCTACTGTGAATGAGGATAAGTAAGAGTGCCAAAGGCCACGATTTGAGACCTGGGGGTCAGAGAAAGAGTGGAGCAGATCCCTGAAGGAAACGGAGCTAGCCACGCACCTATCTGGGGTAAGAGCAATCAAGGCAAAGGAGAAATCACACGCTTTGTCCCGAAGGTGATGTGCACCCGGCGTGTTGAGGATACAGCCAGGAGAAGGGTGGCCCGAGACAAGGATAAAGAGGCGGGCAGGGGCCAGGACGTGAAGGCCTCTGCAGGCCACAGCAGTAAGTTTGGGTTCAATCACAAGTGTGGTAAGAAGTCAAGGGTCGGACTAGAGAAGCAATGTGATCAGAGTCACAAATATCTGTGCGTCGATACTTGCGCACTAGTATTTCACAGCAGTGCAAAGCGTGAAGTCTTGGAGTATAACACGACCTTATTCAAATCCTGGCGTTGTCACTGGCTAGGTGCATGACCACGAACATGTTACATGATCTCTTCAGGCCTCATTTTCCTCAAATGCATGATAAAGTTAACAATGTCTACTTCACATGATTGCTATAAAATGCTTCGCCCAATGTTTGGCATATGATTGTTCTATAAATGCTAGCAATGGATCGAACTTGTCTGTGTCTCTGAGATATAATGAAAACATGCACGCACATTCTCCAAACTACAAGCGTGTGAGGCAGCATGCACAGGGGTTAAAGGGGAAGATATTACAGTCAGACGGTCAGAGTTCAACCTTAGCTCCACTTTTTTTTTTTTTTTTTTTGGGACAGAGAGAGACAGAGCATGAACGGGGGAGGGGCAGAGAGAGAGGGAGACACAGAATCGGAAACAGGCTCCAGGCTCCGAGCCATCAGCCCAGAGCCTGACGCGGGGCTCGAACTCATGGACCGCGAGATCGTGACCTGGCTGAAGTCGGACGCTTAACCAACTGCGCCACCCAGGCGCCCCTAGCTCCACCTTTTAATTCGTTGTTCGCTCTCTTTCAAGTTACTTAACCTCTCTGGGGCAGTTTCTTCAAATATAAAACAAAGAAAATCATGGTATTCGCCTCAAAGGGTTTGCTCTGAAGATTAAAGAAATGAACACATGCGAAGTTCTCTAGGACGTTACCTGGTAGTCAAAGGTGCTCCTTTGGTAGTCAAAGGTGCTTCTTCGGGATACGCTCCTTTCACGGGCACCTGAGTGGCTCAGTGGGTTGAGCGTCCAGCTGCGGCTCAGGTCGTGATCTCCTGGTTCGGGAGTTCAAGCCCCACATGGCGCTCACGGTTGGTGAGTTCGAGCCCCGCATCAGGATCGCTGCTGTCAGGGCCGAGCCCGCTTTGGATCCTCTGTGCCTGCCCCCCCCCCCCCCGCCACCGCCTCTCTCTCGAAACTAAACAAACGTTAAAAAAAAGATACTCTTCTTTCAACTGTTAGAAAATTATTCTAATACACTGAATTTACGGGAACAAGAAACTTTATTGGTTTTTAAATTGTTATTTGAAATGAAATGAAATGTGCTATTTTAATTTGTATTTCTTTATTCATGAAATTATTTTTCTTTATACCTTGGCTGTTTATCAATAATTTGTTGTCACATCTGTTAATTATCTTTCATGCTTTTTTATCTGTTTTTCTACCGTGGTTTCTCTTGTGTTCCCTACTAATTTGTAACAACTCTCTCTATATTAGGGTATTAACTCTTAGTCATGTTCCTGACAAATATTTCCCCCAGATTTCTTGTAACTTAATATGCTAATCTCTACATAATAATTAAAGCATCCATCATTCCAAGCAGAGGTTTAAAAAGGAAAAAAAACATACTTTGGCAGAGCTAGAGCAAAGAGTTTTGCAAGGCGGGGGTTGGGGTGAGGGGAGGGATAGAGACAGTGGATAGAGAACGGATAGAGAAAATGATGCAAAATACTGTAACACACCGAACCATGTATGCTTGGTTAAGAGGTTTGGATTTCGTGGTGCAGGGAATGAGAGCCCGAGGAAGAATGTGGAACCAGGAAGTGGCATGCTCAGGGTGAGATCGTCCCGGCAGCAGCGTGGAAAATAGATTGGTAGGGGGGCTGACACGTTCCCGGCATAGGTTAATCTGTCTCTCAGTACGGGAGCTGTTCACAGGAGCAAAAACAACCGCTGAACAACAAACTGAGCGTCCCCCGGGGGGCAGCTAATGAACGGAGGAGGGCCACGGGACAGCTCTGCTTCCTGTCAGCCGCCGTATTCAGCAGTGCCGGTGGCAACACCAGCATCGATCGCTCCAGCCTCGGTGGCATCCGCACCAAGAGCGGCAATTACAGCAACAGGCAGTCGGGCAAGATGTGATACGGGGTCATCTCTGCATTAGCCGGCGCTCAAGCAGGAAGCGCCAAAGGAAAAACGAAAACTCTTGGTAGGCTCTTGAAATATGATAGTAGAGATTCTGAGGTCGAATGACTTTGGTGAACTCTCCTAACACAGCCTCTGATATAGCTTTGGCCATATCCTATGGATTCTTCGATGTACTGATCTCAACACTATTATTTTATCAATAGTCTGTGTTAGAGCTGTGATTTTCTCCTTGTCTCAATTTCCTTCGGAACGCATTTAAAATTTGTCATTCATTTTCATAGTTTATCGGTTCGACGACATGAATGTAGGCTATACTACCTGGATTGTAACTTACCGGTTTTGTGGCTATTAATGATCAACTTGGCCAAGGTTATATGGTTGCTTGAGAAGGATGCTTCCTAGTTGCCAGCTGAGTCTGTCATATCTGATATCAACATAGTCAATCCAGTAACTCTTATTTTGAATCACTTAAATGTCCAGCTTTATACTCTTAATCTCCACGGATCACTTTATGTGGAGTATGCTTTTGTAGATAGCATGTAGCTGGGTTTTATATCCTAACCTAGTCTAATAAATTGTGATTTTAATTAATGAATGCATCCAGTGTATATTGTATTATCAAGTGTTTCCTGTTTTTCAGTGCTTTCTTGCTCATCCTTTTGTCTTTAATCTTCAGTTTTTATGGCATATTTTCTCTTAACAGTCCTCTCCATCCCTCAATTAATTTAGAAGGTAGACAGCAACCTTTTAGTTCAACTAGTTCTTATTTTAGCTCTTGAAATGCATATTTAAGCCCCCACTTCTCTAATTATAAACATTAACAAAAAGGCATTCCTAATGATTTCCCCCAGGTAAGTTGAGGAAATTAGCACATTCATTTTTCACCAACCCCCTACCCACCAAGATCTCACACTTCCCAGTTGTTCTTGCTCTAATCTGGAAATTTTGTCCCAGTTACATATTATTATATTATTTTTCCATTATCTATGTTCTCTTTCAAGAATTATATTTGCATTGTTTTATATCCATATTGACATATTAATTTGGATTTAAACCTATATTTATCGTTTTGCATTTAGCTGGTTTATTTCTTCAAGTATTTTTTTCTCCAAGAAGCACATATCCTGACTTTTTTCCATCTGTAGATAGATAACCTGATCTTTTGCTTAGATGCTCGTAGGATTCTTTCTTCATCCTCAAATGTCAGAATTTTCACCAAGAATATGGTGGGTGGGTGTTGCATGTTGTTAATAATGCCTCGTCTATGGTTAGCCCTTTTGAACTCCAGATGTAGCTCTCTGTTCAATAAAAATGTCTTCAGGGGCACCTGGGTGGCTCAGTCGGTTAAGTGTCTGACTCCGGCTCAGGTCACGATCTCCCGGTTCGTGCGTTCGAGCCCAGTGTTGGCCTCCGTGCTGACAGCTCAGAGCCTGGTGTCTGCTTCAGATTCTGGGTCTGTGTCTGTCTCTGCCTCTCTCTCTCTTTCTGCCCCTCCCCCACTCGCACTGTGTCTCTCTGTCTCTCAAAAATAAACATTAAAAAAAATTTTAATTGCAACTGCCTGGAGTCTGAGTCCCTTAGAAAAGACTGTGGGTATCTAACCCGTTCTGTTCCGTGTGCCAAAGACTACAAGTTTATGGCTCTAGCCTGGACCTCCTCCCTGAACTTCGGATGTCTAGATCTAGCTGCACACTTGGTATCACCATGGAATCCAAGAATACTGAAGTTGCAAGTGTACTTAGAGATCAGCTCATTTTACAGAAAGAGAAGCTTAAATAGGCGAGAGGACAGTTTTTAAGTTAACATGCATGAAAATCACAGGAGAGAGATATAAAATATTCTCTAAAATCCCAGGTCTTAAGAGCCAGGCTTAATGCTGTTTCCATTACACAGGTCTCCTAGAATAATTCTGTTCCCAAGCAAGAAGTTTCTACCTTCTCTGCAAGCATTCCCTGTAAAAGATGTGGGGGTGCCTGGGTGGCTCAGTCGGTCAAGCGTCCGACTTCGGCTCAGGTCACGATCTCGCGGTTCGTGGGTTCGAGCCCCGCGTCGGGCTCTGGGCCGACGGCTCGGAGCCTGGAGCCTGCCCAGGATCCTGTGTCTCCCTCTCTCTCCGCCCCTCCCCTGCTCACGCTCTGTCTCTGTCTCTCAAAAATAAACATTAAAAGAAACTTTTTGAAATAGAAAAATTTTTTACAAAAGATGTGTCTACCATTGTGCTAAACCGTACTGCCTGGCACATATACAGCAAATTGACCTTCATGTCTGAGAAGATCTTGGAGAAATAGCAAGATAGAAGAATCACCTAAGAAAGAGATAAGAAAAAGGAATACAGCTATTTTCTGGGAAATGATCCCCAAAGATATCAGTTCCTTACCCCTGGACCTACAGATGCTATCTTACTCAGAAAAAGGTCTTTTCAGATGTGATTAATTTAAATATCTATCCTGGGAGAGGCCAGTCAGATGTACTTAGTTCCACAATACCTTTTACCATGGTAAGAGATTACCAAGAGTACAGAAAGGGACTCCACCACAAACGCCCAGCTACAGTGACTGTGCCGTGACTGACTGACTGATTGCCTGCCAAGTACAACTGCTATAGACTGAGGGCGTACGTCCCCCAGAAAATTCACATATGGAAGCCTGATCCCCAAAGCCGTGATATTTGGAGGTCGGGCCTTTGGGAGGTAATTAGGTCCTGAGGGTAGAGCCTTCGTGATGAAATCAGTGCCCTTATACAAGAGGGAGAAACACAGGATCTCTCTGCTCTCTACCACGCGAGGATACAGTAAGACGACAGCCATCCGTACAACAGAAAGCGGGTTCTTAACTGCCACTGGATCTGCCGGCACGCTGATCTTGGACTTCTCGGCAGTCAGAATTTTAAGAAATAAATGTCTGTTATTTAAGTCTCCCGGTCTATGGTAATCTGTGACGGCAGCCCAAACTAAGACAACAACCAATGCACACATGCTAGGGTACAAGCGAAGAAACGAGGCAGCAGGGAATGAGGCGGCTGGATAGGGAATTTTGGAAAACAGAGAGAAATAGTTACCTGGGGAACCTGGAATCCACTCAATCTTCTGGTTTTGCCCCAGTATGTGCCAATTTACACTTCAGAAGTCAAAGTGCTTTTCTGAGAGGAAGCCCAAAATCCAATTAATACAGAATTAAAGAACGTTGCTCCTTAAAGCACTACGAGAGATGGTCGAGTCTACCGTGTCATTTTAAAATCGGGAAACCGGGGCGCCTGGCTGCCCCAGTCGGTACAGCAGGCAACTCTTGATGTTGGGGTTGTGGGTTGGAGCCCCACGTTGGGTCTAGAGATTACTCAAAAATGAAATGTTTAAAAAGAAATAAAATACACTAAACTTGGGAAACTGAGGTTCATAAGGGCAAACTAGTTGGTCTAATGTCACCTAGTTAGCTAACTGCAGATCTGGAGAGAGTAACTTAGGTCTCCTGACTGGAGCTCGTTATTTGGTTGACCTCATTCTAAAATATGGAAAGACAAGAGGTATGAGAAAAGGTCTCATAAAGGTTCGATATCAGCGGATCTCATTATATCATCTTATTTTGAATTCAGCTTCCTCGTTTTGTTTCAGGTACGTACAGCTCTATGAGCTCCCGTCCCATACGGTAGAAGAAGGACAAGGGTCACAGGACAGTCAAATAGCTGAATGCCCCGTAACAATCTATTTGAAAGCCTGAAAAGCCTTCTCTCCATCAGACACAATTACAGCCTGCTAAGTTAGCTACTTATGTAATTCAAATTTTGGCAACTAGCTTGCTACATAGTATTTTATATCCCTGATAAGTTTTGGAGCAGTATTTATTTGCTGAAAACAAGGTGTTGCGGAAAATATTTTTTCCCCTTGGTGGTACACCGGGGGTCAAATTTCCAGCCTTTACAAAGCAATGCTACAATTTTATAGCAATGAATCCACAAACAAAAATACACAAGCAGAAATTCTGCCACAAAATGGTGAGTCCTTTCAACTATTCGTGTAGTAAGGTTACTATAGAGTCCCAAGATGAAAAGTGGATAAATTCAATCCAGAGAAAAGTTGCGCAGCAAAAATTATTGTTTTAGTCAACAAACTGAACGCATTTGTTTCTCAAGAAGAAAAAAAAGCCTACATAGGCCGTCCCCAACTCCTGAGTCCTATGTGACTAAATTCTGTATGGCCTTACGTATGTTAACTCTCCAGGGCTAGCAGCCGCTAGGCAAAATTCTCCAGGTCTCCGTACGTTGGGCTATTCCCTAGAAACGCTCTTCTTCCGTATCTCTTTGACTCTTCATTTTCCTTCTACCCTGCCCAGGGCTAAAGTAGGACACGACTGTGAAGAAAGGACCGGTCATGAAGTAGGGAAGGCGATGAACTACAGCAGATGCCACGTTCTAGTCTAAAACCAGAAGCAGTTCCATCCCAGCTTCAAGTCTCCACTCCGCTCTCCTTTCCCTCACCTCCTGACCAGCATATACACTCAACTCCAATCACGCCATTTACCTCGGAACCCAAACTCCTTTCTTAAAAAAGTTTCCGGGGCGCCTGCGTAGCTCAGTCAGTGGGGCATCCGACTTCAGCTCAGGTCATGATCTCGTGGTTCGAGGGTTCGAGCCCCACATGGGTCCGAGCCCCGCATTGACAGTGCGGGGCCTACCTGGGATTCTCTCGCTCTCCCTCTCTCTGCTCCTCCCCCACTCACGCTTTCTCTCTCTCAAAATAAATAAACTTAAGAAAAAAAAAACACTTAAAAAAAAAAAAGGCCCTAAATCATCAGGTCCAGTTTTAATAATAGCAGTCATTACAAAGGTAGATACCACTGGGGCGCCTGGGTGCCTCAGTCGGTTAAGCGTCTGACTTCGGCTCAGGTCACGATCTCGCGGTTTGTGAGTTCGAGCCCTGAGTCGGGCTCTGTGCTGACAGCTCTAAGCCTGGAGCCTTCTTTCAGATTCTGCGTCTCCCCCTCTCTCTGCCCCTCCCCTGCTTGTACTCTATCTCCTTCAGAATAAATAAACATTTAAAACAATAAGCAAACAAACAAACAAAAACAAAGGTAGTTACCATATATGAAGACTCGAGTATATTCCCGGTTCTACTAAAAACTTTTACACAGGTTACCCGATTGGATCCTTACCATGATGCTCTGCGGTACATATCATCGTTATTTGGTATTATTAAACCATGCATATTAGTGTCCTGTGTCTGTTATAAACAATTACCACAAAATCGGTGGCTTAAAACAATAAAGCTTTAATCTCTCACAATTCTGGGGACCCAAAGTCTGAAATCAGGACCACTAGAATGGAACCCAGTGCCGGCAAGGCCATGTTCCCTCGGGAGGATGTACTGGAGGACGAACTTCTCTTTTCCACGTTCTCTTGCCACCGACACTCCTTGGCTTTGTGCTCACATCACTCAACCTCTAGCTCCACGGTCGCATCTCCTCTTCTGTCTGTCATCAAATATATCCCTCTGCCTACTTTTGATAAGGATACGTGTGGTCATATGAAGGGCCTGCCTGGATCATCCAGGACAATCTTCCATGTCAAGATCCTGTACCTACTCACATCTGCAAAGTTAGTAGTTACAGGAAGGGAAGGAGGTAGGAAAGTTTCTGGACCCAACGGCACATACAAAAAAGAGAGACTTGTACTTGGAAGCAGACGAGTCCAAAAATAGAGGGTTTCATCCCCCTCGAGCCTTTCTTATACCTGCTCCTAGCCCCCACCCTGCTGCAACCTACGCTTTAAGACTGGAAACACAGCAGTACTTTACAGCCAGAGGTATGCATACCTTCACAACTGCATTTCCCAAATATTTTGGTTACTAAGTTATAGGTTGAATTGTGCTCCCTCAAATTCTATGTTGAAGTCCTAATCCCCAGTATCTCAGAATCTGACCCTATTTCGAAAGAGGGTTATTGTGGATCTAATTAGATAAACTAAGGTGAGGTATTACTGAAGTCGGACAGGCCCCAAGCCAATACGATGGACGTCCTTATAAAAGAAAAAAAGATAAATGTAAAGCTAAAGAGACACAGAGAGAAGATGACATGAAGACCCAGGGAGCACACCATTGACAAACCAACGAATGCCAAAGGTGGCCAGAAAACTACCAGAAGCTAGGAGAGAGGCATGAAAAAGATTTTCCCCCGCAGCCCTCGGGAGAAATCAAACCTACTGACATCCTCGCCTCAGATCTTTAATCTTCAGAACCGTGGGATGATAAATTTGGGTTGTTTAAGCCACCCAGTTATAGTACTTTGTTACAGCAGCCAGAGCAGACTAACACAGTGCAGTTTGACTCATTCTTCTGATAAAGACTTTTGGAGCATCTACCATTGGTCAAGCCATGAAGACACAGCCCAGAACCAAGATAAAGTTCTTGACTCCAAGGACTTTATACTCTAATGGCTGGAGAGAGAGAGAATAAACTAATAAAAACAGGTTAGGTCAGGTGGTGATAAGTACTGTACAGGGGGGAAAAAGCAAGTTAAAAAGATGGAGGAATGACAGAATGCTATGTTATATACGTTGGTCGTTGAAGTTGTCTCCGGTAGAGCAACAGATATCTGCACAAAAACAAAGAGAACTAAGTAGGTGCCTTGAAGACATTGTAGGCTAAAAGCAAACTACATACAGAAACAAGAAAGGTGAGTGTGCTTAGGATGCTTGAAGATAGCAAAGAACTAGAGTGGAATAAACAAGGGGGAAGAGGAGCACCTGGGTGGCTCAGTGGCTTAGGAGTCCGACGTCAGCTCAGGTCATGATCTCACGGTGCGTGAGTTCGAGCCCCGCGTCGGGCTCCGTGCCGACAGCTCGGAGCCCGGAGCCTGCTTCGGATCCTGTGTCTCCCTCTCTCTCTGCTCCTGCCCCGCTCATGCTCTGTCTCTCTCTCTCTCCTTCGAAAATAAATAAAAACATTAAAAAACAAGAGGAAGGGATGGAGGAGATGAGGTCAGAGAAATAAGCAGAGGCTAGACCAATGAGGATCATAAAGACCATGTGAAGGGTTTTTCAAACTAGTGTAGGTGTGGTAGGAAGCTATCGATGACCTTTGGGTTGAAAGATGGCATGTGCTTACAGATATTAAAAAGGTATTTCAGGGGCACCTGCGAGGCACAGTCAATTAAGCATCCCGATTCTCGATCTCGGTTCAGGTCACGATCTCACAGTTTGTGAGTTCGAGCCCCACGATGGGCTCTGTGCTGATGGCGCGGAGCCTGCTCGGGATTCTGTCTCTCCTTCTCTCTGCCTCTCCCCTGCTCGTGCTCATACACTCGCTCGCTCGCGCTCTATCACAACGAAGAAATAAACTTACAAAAATGAAGGCAATGCTTTACAAAAAGATATTTCGAGGTACTCTGGGGAGAAGAAATGGGAAAGGCACGAGGATGTACACAGAAAGACCACCTAAGAAGGCCATGGCAATAAGCCAGGTGAGATACGATGACGCATTAAGACATGATGGTAATCGGGTACCTGGTGAGAAGCGATTGCTTTGGGGTCATGTTTTCATGAGCATAATGGATACTAAAGCGCTCTGCCTACACCCCCTCTTCAGAGCCAGTGCACTCGTTTCCCAGCTATCGGAAGTGCAAATTGCTGAAGGCTACTAACTGCTTCCCCTACGGAAGATTCCCTCAGTCTCAAGGAACTGCTTTGCCCAGGGCTACACCCCTTCCAGGGGCCAGTCTGCCCAGGGCTACACCCCTTCCAGGGGCCAGTCTGCAGACAATGCCTGGGAGACACGGAGATACAAAGGCCCTGTTCATTCTCCTACTGATGAATACCCAGATGGCTTCAAATCCTCCGCTAATATAAAAGGTACAGCGGTGGGCCGCCTTGTGTATGTTGTTCGAGTAACCTGTGTGGGATACACTTTGCGATATATATCCAGGGGCCGAATTTCGATATTCGAATAGAGTTACTTTAAAGTATGCCAGATTGCTCTACAGAATGACAATAAGCTACCTTCACCACAGCAATGCTTGAGGGTTCCCCCATTTTATATATTCGTCAATAATTGCTATTATCCTGCCAATTTTTATAAGACTAACAGGTATAAAGTGATAAATGCTTGCTGTTTTGTGTTCTAAATTACTACAGGTTTTTTTCAAACAAATAAAAATAAATTTTAAGTAGGATTGAAATTTATAGGTTGAGATATGATTGCTCAACGTTGCTCCATGCCACGAAGTCTTTAAAAGTAGGGAAAAACTGAGGAATTAATCCAAGTTTCAAAATTGAATGGTGAAAAAATATCTCAAGATGTTCTCAAAAATTACCAACCGAAGGTACAGGAGCCTCAGCTGAATGACCCAGTCACAGAATCTGCAATGATGAGAATTACACTGTAGTAAAAATAAAAAAGAATACAAGCCTTAGAGTGATCTAAATTTATCAATGGTTCATTAATAACAGAAGAGGAAAATGGATAGTTGATATCATCTTATTTAAGGTGGGAAAAAAAATGAAGAGAACATCTGAGGAAAACGAAAAGTGCTAATTGGTAGAAACACTTTGTCATCCGGATAGGTCAACCGAAGACAAAACCCAACAGCTGAGGACCATGGGAAATGAAAGAAAATGTGCACTGCTCATCGGGATGAATACTACGAATTGGCTGCACTGCATTCATTTTGAGATGGATTTAAAGCTTCACAAAATGCTAAATATATTACTTCAAAATACTATTTCAATAAAAACGATAGCATTGCTGTGTCAGCTGCACCAGTACACTGTGAGAATGTGTCCACTATTCTTGTTATCAGATTTATCGCTGCAACTCTCCGACAGGTCCTCTGGCCTCTTCTGATCAAGGTCATGCAGAAAGCCAGAAAAAAAAAACAAAATAAAACATCATTAGTGCAATCAGATAAGCTCTTGCTGTTTCTGTGTCACATAGTTCTTCTGTATGGTAAATTCCTATGGAAACCTGAGGGTCTTACAGGATATTTACAGGAACGGCCGTGACACCGGCCACTAAAATAAACCTTCCCAAGTTTAAACACCCTTGGCGCCAGTTATATTTTTACCGAGTATTTTGTGATTATTTTCCAGAAACTAGAAAACTGTTACCACTTAACTTTCATAATTTTTATAATGAGTAAGTCATTTCCTTACTGTTCTAAACATATTTCAGTATAAATACCAGGAGAATGAAAGTTAATATTCTGAAGAAAAACTGGGCCTCCCCATTGTATTCCTCTTCTAAAACTTGCTTTTAAGCCACATTTATTTTTACTAATGGAAGGAAATACTGATAGACCAATTAAGTTATAAAGAAGTCTATTTCCTAGTTCCAAAATCCACATTGATTAACGATGGGAGACCTAAAATTATTCATGGGAGTATGATTACTTCAGGTAGCAGAATTAATTTCCTGGGATTTTTAAAAATCATTATCAAAAGTCCATATTCAGGACCAACAAGACAAAGCCAAATCGGTTTTCCAAGCCAATTAAATAGTATGTCCTAATTCTAGTTAGCCTGCTTCCAGCTTATCTGTGCCAACGAACCCCAATCAAGACATACCTGAAGCCTTCCTTTTTTCCCCTATCAAGCTTTCCCACTCCCCAGACCGCCTTTGGATTTCTGCCCAACGCACGTGACGGCAGCACCTCCCAGTCCCTAGCAAGCTCTGAGAAGCAGTGCCCTCTACTTAGTCTAATTGGTGTGGCTTCTGTTATTTCCATCAAGCAGGGAGTCTTGATTTGGTCCCCCGGATCAAGTAAGACACTCGTAACTTAATGCCTTGCACCCCAAGAGAAAAGAAACCTTGTACACCCCAGCCACCTTGGAGATCCGGATGTTTGGTTCAGCTTCCCCTCGGAGAGATCTTTATCTCATCTGAGCACAGCCACATAGTTGGAAGTTTTCTCTTTTAGCTCTTATCTATTCTATATACGTGTCAGGAAGAGAGGACTTGGAAGCGTAAACGTGTGATACCGTCTTAAAGAAAAGTTCTACCCTTTATTCCTTAACCCTTTTTTTAAACTTCTGACAGTAACAGACAACAGGCAAAGTTCATAGTCGTCCTGTTTGTATGAGATAACACCCGATAATCATCACACTGATGAAGGTACAAAATGCTGACAATCTGTTAATAACTATTACATGGGTGATAATCACCATGAAATAATGGCTTATAGTGTGTACTCAATGACCACCTTAATAAGGCAGTGGATGATTTTTGCCAATTGACCAATCAGGGGAAAAAAAGGTGAAATAACAGAGCTGTGAATAAATAACCTGCACAGAAGAATTATTGGGTAAAAGTCAATGGAAAACTTACTTGCGATCAGTTTTAACACAAAAGGCTGACAGTTTGAACACAAAGATTTATATAAGGACCCCAAAGACCACTTGACTATATGAATGGAGCAAGAACACCCTGACATTGAAAGATATCAGTGGGGATGATGTTAGTCCTTTACGCAAGTGCCCTGTAAAAATTACCGAAAAGAAAGTATCTCGTGATAGTGTAACCACAACAGTCTTTAGAGTAACGGTAGCTAAACATGCAAGAAAAACGTGTCTGTGTGTGTGTGTGCCTGCACATGTGTATGTATAAGGAAAATGGCAGTAGGAGGAAGAAAGAACACCAGCAGATGAAACTATTAAAATAGAGATTCAGTACACACGGATGATTTTTCTTGCAAACTCCTTAGTGATATCTCCCACCACAAAAGAAATCAGTTGCTTAATGTGACAATCACTTTTCCCACCAGTTCACTGAAGCCTGAAAAATCACAATGAGAAATGAATCCTACATCCCAAAGGTTGGTTCACTGTTAAAATGCAAGCCCCAGGAAATCTCACTGTGAAGGCAGTGAGAAAACCTTAGGCAAGTTACTTAACCTCTCGGAGCCTCAGTTTCCTAAGCTATAAAATAGAAATTGTGCTAGCTGCTTAACAAGGAAGTTGTTAATTCTAAATGAGACTGTGTGTGTGTGTGTGCGTGCGTGCGAGCGTGTGCATAAAACGTACGTGCTGTAGGCTGAATGTTTGTATCCTCCCCAAATTCACATGTTGAAACCTAATGTCCAACGTGATGGTATCTGGAGGTGGTGACTTGGGGAGGTAATCAGATCATCTAAATTGCTTTTGGTCAAGTGCTCTTACAAAAGAGATCCCAGAGAGCTCCCTTGTTCCTTCTGTCATGTTAAGTCAGAGAGGTAAAGATAGCCACTTATGAACAAGGAAGTGGGCCATCACTGAACGTGCCGGTGCCTTGATCTTTGACGTCCAGCTTTCAGAAGTGTGAGAAAAACATTTCTGTTGTTTATAAGCCACACAGTCCATGGTATTCCATTATAGGAGCCTGAATGGACTAGGAGGATATGCGTCAGCGTGCATGCATAGTACATGCTCAGTAAACGGTAACTTAAAATGATAGGATTTTTGTTTGTTTTTTTTAATATAATTTATTGTCAAATTGGCTTATATACAAGTACCACCTCACGCCGGTCAGAGTGGCTAAAATGAACAACTCAGGTAGGATTTTGTTTCAATTGTTTAACCTTCCCAGTCATCTTCAAACATGTAAATACTCTTGGTGTTTAGCACACAAGCTTTTAACTTGCTCCCACACATTCTCCACTCTATTGTTAACCCCTTAGTGTGTATGAATTCACCAAATCCTTCTTTAAGTACCTGTTTTGATGAGGGAGGAAAATCAAGAGAACGCCAAGGGATGCCTGGGTGGCTCAGTCAGTTAAGCATCAAACTCTTGATTTCGGCTCAGGTTATGATCTCACGGTTTGTGGGATCGAGCCCCGCATCAGGCTCCACGCTGACAGCCAGTGAGCAGAGACTGCTTGGGATTCTCTCTTTCCCTCTCCCCAACTCATGCTCACTTGTTCTCTCTCTCTCTCTCTCTCTCTCTCTCAGTAAACTTTAAAAAAAAGAGAGAGAGAACACTGAATGTCTTCAGGGACGAAGGAAAAACACCACTGAGTGGTAGAAAAGCTACGGAATGAAAAGCTGGAAAAGATAAAGATTATGTGCACTTGACAAGTTTGCCTTATAATGTAGGAAAAACCTCGGGTTTTTTTTTCTTTTCTTTCCATATAACTACTATCCAATTACATGACTTACTTTCTATTTCCTGTAACAGAAATTGTAATGTATCCAATATAACTGTCATCTACACTATGAAGGTGGTTAGTTAGCTTATGATGCACCTTAATCAGGAATTCACAGTCTAGAGGAGGTTATTAAGCACTTCTAATATGGATATAAATATCTATACCCTGAGGGTATGCTAATCAGCATAAGGGATGTTAGAAATAATTTCTTCATTGGTGAAATAAATGATGCTCAAGATATGTATGTGGTTAGGACATTGCTTAGGTCCTGCTGTCCTTGTATGAACAAGATTTAAGAATCTGGCAAGCCCAACAGCCTAAGAGTTTTGATGCAGTTCTTAAGGTCTAAAGTCTCATTGGTTCTGTGTCACTTTCTTTCATGGAAGACTCTTCCCTGAAGTATCCACAAAGCTGGCTGATTCTGCTATCAAGTGACAGCAGAGGAACTAAGGGCTGAGAGTGAGATTCTTCCTGAACTACAAGAACAGGTAGTATAACTGTTTCTGCCTGTTTTTGTTGACAAGTGTATCTTTGGCAACATTGGATCTAAGATTGGCTTGCATATCACCTGAAAGAAAGATTGTGGAGAAGCAAAGATAAAGCACTAGCCATTTCTAATTTCCAAAGGCTGGTGAAAAATGCCAAACGAACCTAACAATTGCTAAATGGCTAAATTAACTTAGGTCAGTTTGTAATATCTGGTCCAACCAAGTGGGTAGTTTTTACCTAGATATAGGGCAAAAGGAGGAAACTGATCACTTCCCAAAAGAGACAAAATTTGGAAGGTATTAAGGTGCTAGGAGTTTATTGCCACTTCTAAGTTTTCATGTTGTATAAAGGGGAAAAGAGAGAATGCCGAAGGATATTTCTAACTAAGTCTATGGAATCACATTCTTAAAAAATTGGAAGAAGAGTGGAGATCAGAAAGCCAGCTTAACATAGGGGACAAGTATCACTATTCAGCTGGATGTTTCGGGATCAGCTTTAAGATTTTAAGAGGTAGAAAGTAAAGGCTTACATCCTGCTCAAGTTCCTAATCCCTGGAAAGAGTTTGCCAAAGAGAGGAAAAGGAGTTCTGGCTTGCTTACGAGACACTAAAGAAGTAGGCACATTCTGTCAATAAAATAAAATGAGAAGTTTAGGAAGTGTCCCCAGTCAGGAAGACTTGGAACATACTTAAAAGAGCCCAGAGTCCCCTTCAAGGACACAGGAGCCCTCTCCTGCTCCCTGTGAAATATACATTTATAGCCTCCCAACTCAAAGAACACAGTGGCAAATGAAAGAAGTTCTTATTGAAGCCAAAGATGAAGCTATCCAGGAACAGGTGTGTTTATCAAGATGCACCCAACCACACTGGAACTGCGGCCGAGTCAGGATACCCTAACAATTGCTTTTAATGAAGGAACTGGAACTCACAGCACCTCTCACCCAGAGTACGTCTCTGATTAACGTATGAGGGAGCTTAGAGAGCAGGAAAGGGCGGTCGATGTTCTGTAATTAGTAGATGAATGCTCATGTGAGCGTAGGTTCACTTTAGTCACTCAACTATAGAAACTGGGCAATAAGTTAGTTCTCCCAATTTTTGAGAGAAAGATGGGTCTTGAAGGGTACAGGCAGTCAGATGAGGTAGTTAGGGAAGTACCAAGAAAACCACCTTGGATCCAGAGGCAATTCACGATGAAACAATCCTAGAGGGCAGTGAGCCTTGGAGAGAAGGTTCCTCGAGGCCAAATATACCAAGCTGAGCTTGTCCCTAAATATCTCAGGCTGAAAGAGTAGCAGCCCCCTAAAATGACAGAGTTGATACGGGATCCACAAAACTAGTCTGAGGGTGAAGTCGGCCCTGATCATCCTGTGGGATTCAAAAGGTGAGTAGAGGGAATTAGCACTAAGCAACAATGGCTCCAAAGTAATGATTGCTCTGAGAAAGACAGTAATAATTATTTAAAGGTGTGGGTAGTACAGACCCACTGGGAATGAAAACTAAGATTAAACTGCAAACAGGTGACCAAGCAGGGAAACTGAACTGGTAGAAGCCAGAACTTCAGAGGGAATATTTGGAATGGATAGATTAGGGTGGTAAAAGGTATCTTAATCTGACAAACAAGTTCAATATTTTGTGATTATGGTCAGAAAGCTAAATGGCAATGTGTCAAACTGCCTATCTCAAAGTATATATTTAATGCAGCTGCTGTGGAAAACAGTACAGCAGTTCCTTAACAAAATTCAACAGACTCATCGTATGGTCCAGAGACCCCACCTTTGGGTATTGAGCGCGGAGAGCAGAAAGCAGAGCTCGAAGAGACATCCGCACGTCCATGTTCATGGCAGCACTATTCACAACAGCCACACGGTAGAAGCAAGCCGGCTGACTACCGAAGGATGAATGGTAAACAAAATGTGGTCTATCCATACAATGCAATATTATCCAGCCTTAAAAAGGAAGGGAATTTTGACACATGACACAACATGTATGAACCTTGAGGATATGCTAAATGAGATAAGCCAGCCACAAAAGGATCGATACCATGATTCCCCTGATGAGTTACCTAGAGTCAAATTCATAGAAGCAAATTAGAGAATGATAGTTGCCAGGGATTGGGGGTGGGGGGGGAGGGGGTAAATAGGGAGTTGTTTAATAGGTGCAGAGTTTCAGTTACGTAAGACAGAATATTCCTGAAGATCTGTTGCACAACAATATGAATATACTTAACACTGCTGAACTGTATACTTACAGATGGTTAGGATAGTAAGTTTCATGTTATGTGTAATTTTATCACAATTAAAATGAAACTCAAGGGATAATGATCACCATACAACTCAAGAAATAAAATGTTACCGATGCAAGAGAGAGAGAGAGAGAGAGAGAGAGAGAGAGAAACAGTACCTAAGAAATAACCCACAAAAATGATTTAGAGGGGAAACAAGTCAAAACCTCCCCAAATATAAAACATCGGAAAGAGATCAGAGATTTGCAAAACCAGATCTCCATTTAATTCTGTCGGATAAATGGTAAGAAAGCCTTAATTATTAATTATTATGGCAATGGGTATACTGACTGCATTGCCCAAATCGCTATTGAATTAAAGCCCCTGAACATGTACCCCAATGTTTATAGCAGCACTTTCAACGATAGCCAAATTACGGAAAGAGCCTAAATGTCCATCAACTGATGAACGGATAAAGAAGATGTGGTTTATATACACAACGGAATACTACTTGGCAATGAGAAAGAGTGAAATCTGGCCATTTGCAGCAACGTAGATGGAACTGGAGGGTATTACGTTGAGTGAAATAAGTCAGGCAGAGAAAGGCAGATACCGTATGTTTTCACTCATATGTGGATCTTGAGAAACTTAACAGAAGACCATGGGAGAAGGGAAGGGAAAAAAATCGTTACAGAGAGGGTGGGAGGCAAACCACAAGAGATTCGTAAATACAGAGAACAAACGGAGGGTTGCTGGGGGGGTGGGGGAGAGGAGATCAAGCGGGTGATGGGCAGGGAGGAGGGCACTTGCTGGGATGAGCACTGGGTGTTGTATGGAAACCAAGATGACAATAAATTATATTTTCAAAAAGTGAAAATACTAAAAATCATTTAAAAAAAGAATTAAAGCCCCTGAAAAATATTTAGCCATAATTGACTTGTCTATTACGTTTTTCAACATACCAACCGAAAAGCAACATAAATTAACTTGCCATCATTTTTTAAGGAATGCAACATACTCTTGTCTTCCTCCAGTAGGGTTACAGCAACTTTACAGAGCAAGCATTTTGTTGGAGACGGCAGGTAAAGGAAGGAGGCAATGACCGTCTACACTGATTTAAGGTAGCCGTCAGGTATAGTATTAGTGCCAACCCTGTAGACCAAGCATCTACCTCAAACATATCAACACCGGGCATCAGGAACTCTGGAAATGGTCCCCGCAGAGTCCAGAAAGGACCAGCTGTGGATCAGTGAGAAATAAAGGGCAGATAACAGAAACCTATATCTGGCTATTAAAAGCAAAAGGGTATTTACCACAGAAAATGAAGCGTTTACAAAACCGTGGGAGGGCCAAAAAAAGCCGGCCCTACACTGAGTCTTGGGTGAATCCCAAGAACACCACCACGGAAGTCACCTGTCAAGGAAACCGCTGTCTCTGGGACAGTCGGGAAGCCGGCGAATGGAGCAGCTGACGCGGGAGGCCGCCGCGTGAGCCGCTGGACGCAGGCACGTACCGGCTCCGCCACCGTCCAGGCGCCCGGAAGCTGCCGCAGCTGCGCCTTAGCCGCGATCGGACGACTCGCAAGGCCATTGCCGGCCATGCCACGGCGGCCCGATCCGCATCAGCAAAATGGAGGCACGATTGCTGCAGCCTCTCTCCCGCTTACCAGATTCCTAATTAAGATCTAATCCGAAAAGTCGAAATGTCATCAAAAACAAGAGAGTCTAGGAAGTGTGGTTTTCAGCTTTCTAGCCCCTAGGGGCCAGGGAGGAGGTCAGGAGCGACGCTGACGGAAGCCGTCTGTGGTATCCTCCAAAAGCCAGCAGGACTTCAGGGCAAGAAATCCCAAGGCGCAAAGGGAACTCATACTCCCCCTAGGAAATCAAATAATCCTCACCTCCTTGGGTTTATCTGAAACTCAGGACTTAATGGGACAGGTCCTCAAAACCTCAAAACCATTTAATTAGCGTAGAAAGGGCTTCCAGTTATGACATGGGTCCAGCCAAATCAGGGACGGGAGCTCAGACCATCCAATCAAAATTGCAAGGACCCTTCAGAAAAGAGCGAGACCAGGCCCCTGTGCCGCTTTACAGGGAGGTGCCAGCCAGCCACTCGCTCGTTCCCCTTCGGCTCCAAGGAGTGTCCGTGTGCCCAAGGAGCGAAGAAAAGCCTCGAAGTGGAGACAGCCCTGGGAGGATTTTCGGGAGAAAGGTAGAGACTGTTCTCGCTCAGAGTTAGCAGGCAGTCCCGCTCTAACCAGGGACAGGGTGAAACGAAAAGCCGCGGACCTTCACCTTAAGATGGGAAAATTGGCAACGGGCCAGCCAGACCAACCAGCGAGCCCCGCGGAATTTTAGACAGTCCTGATGGCAGCGCAAGATTCAGAAAAACAACTACATGGAGGCCCACGGGTTTGTGGATTCGCGTTTGATGACGGCTGAAATGACTGTATCATCAAGTAGCCTAAAAAAAAGACCGGAAACAACTCAAGCTAAAGACTGGATAATTGATGGACAACAACCTGGGAGAGGGAACTTTTGGAACGCGCTGTCAACGCCACCGTGATGAGTCACGTGTCAGCCTAGCGCAAAGGTGAAGGAGCAGTCTCAGAGCGGAGACGCTAAAGCCAAATGGCGTTTAAAAATTTAAAGAGCACAGTTGAGACGCGATCTGGCATCTGAGCCTTTCATCTCGGCTTAAGAAGGTGGGTTCACAAGGTATCCGCATCTGTGGCCACTGCCCTTTTAAATGAGCGGAGTGCATGGAAGAGAATTCGGATCGCTTGTCCCTCGGGTAAACTGACCCCGAGATTGAAGGACACCTCTCAGGGAAGAGCACCCAGAGGACCGATTTCTGGGCCACCCTGGCAGACTGACAAGAGGGCCTCTAAAAGGCACCAATGTACAGTCGGGTTTTACTACTGCTTACTTGCACTTGGAGTTTCGAACTGCAACTGCTCCTTCGTGATGACTAGCTGAACCAAAATAAGAGTTTTGGAGAAACTGCACAAAAAATATGGGGCCTCTGAAACTTTTTACTCAGACCCGGAAACATTTTGTGACAAAAATATTGTGGGAACATGCAAATAACACGGATAAACGATGGAGTTTTCTTTTTTTTTAATTTTTTTTTTTTCTTTTTTTTTTTTTCAACGTTTTTTTTTTTATTTATTTTTGGGACAGAGAGAGACAGAGCATGAACGGGGGAGGGGCAGAGAGAGAGGGAGACACAGAATCAGAAACAGGCTCCAGGCTCCGAGCCGTCAGCCCAGAGCCTGACGCGGGGCTCGAACTCACGGACCGCGAGATCGTGACCTGGCTGAAGTCGGACGCTTAACCGACTGCGCCACCCAGGCGCCCCTACGATGGAGTTTTCAAATCCCATTCTATCTGACGTCAGCTGGAACAGGGAAAGGCGACACGATCTCTTTAAAAAGATAATTATAAAAGCAACAATCCCAGTATTAACAGGGAATGGGCAAAAAAGATTAGTGCACCAGGTTAGGGAATCCAATGAGACCACATCAAAATGGGGAGCACTACGGCTCTGGAGGGATCCTCAGAAACAACTTACTGCTGCCACAATAATGAGTCCCAGAGCAAGGTCAAGGGAGACAGATCCCTATCAGATAAGCTAAAGAATGGGGGAAAAGTGAGCTTAATTTCTAGAGTCAAACGGCAGTCCCCAACTACTACAATGCCCACTGAAGGTTCCCACTAATATGAAACATAGCCTGTCCTCAGCCAACACGACAGCGTGTGAATTTTCCTCAGGGCGATGTGTCACTGGGAGAGGTCCCGTAATGCTACAATGAAGCCATTCATAGGGACACAGACTACCTAGGGCACAACATTATCTCCCTTGATAGTGGTTCTCAATTCTCACTGCACATTAGAAACCCCTGTGAAAACCCTAATCCCCAGTCTACACCCCTGCAACAATTAAGTCAGAATCTCTGGATGTGGGACTTGGACATCATTAGTTTAAAAGCTTCTCAAGTGATTCTAATGTGCAGTGACTGCTGAGACGCACTGCATTAGCACCGGGCCAACCAGAGCCATTCTCTGATTTTGTAGGAGCCTCGGCCTGGTTGCTCACGAATGCCTCACCTAAGTAAAGTATGGTTATACGATCTCGTGTGTCACGAATAATTAGTTTCGTTCATTTTCAAAGCAATACTGTTTGCCAAGCCCTCAAAATGGTAGTTGTAGGCGTTAAGAACGGGTTGTTGGAGGACAGTTCCTTATTCTCTAAATTATGCTGTTTTTAAAAAATCCTGATTCGTTTATATGAACTAGCTAAATGAGGTACTGGGAAATAATACTTGAATCCTGTCTCAGAGGTTCCCAGGATGACCGTCAGGGTCAATGATTTTCAAGGACTCACAGAACTCGAAAAGCCCTCATACTCAGGGGCTATAGCTATGGGCCTTGAAAACAGGAACCCAGCTAATGCTTTATATAACTCATCAAGTATCATTCAATAATCTTATTAACTGAGAGTGTGCCTCAAATTTTAAAGCCAGTGATTCCCAAGATATGTACATAATACAGATAGCCGAACACGTGGCCTTTCCAAAATCTGAAACTACTTAATAAAAACATGTATCAAAGAACTCGCAAAAACATATGTCAACATAAGAACTTCTACAAAAATGTTCATAGCAGCATTATTTATAATAGCCAAAAAGTAGAGACAACCCAACGTCTATCACCTGGTGAATGAGCAAACAAAATGCAGTATGTCCATATAACGGAGTATTACTCAGCAATAAAAAGTAATGAAGTCCTGCTACATGTTACATTATGGAAGAAGCTTGATAACATGATGCTAAGTAAGAGAAGCCAGTCACAGGCCACATATTATATTGTTCCATTTGTATGAAATGTCCAGAATAGACAAATCCAGAGAGACAGAAAATTAGTGGTTGCCTAGGGCTGTGGGGAAGAAGGGGGTTTCTGGGGCAGGGGATGATTACAAACGGGCATGAGGCATCATTTAGAGTAATGTAAATATTCTAAAACTGACTCATGGTGATGGTTGCAAGACGCTGTAAACTTTCTGAAAGCCCATGAATCGTATACTTAAAATGGATTAATTTTATGGAGTGTAAATTATATCTCAATAAAGTTATTGAAGAATAAAATAAATAACGTGTGTTCGTATATTGCTAATAAACATGAGTCGCTGGAAGATTCCAGGGACTAGGGCACTAAATGTATCAGGTGGTGATATTTCATGGGGCCATCTCTTTTGCCTTGATTTGACGATATTTTACCAAAAAGTCTTCCTAGAAAATACACTTATCTGTACCAGTCTATGCAAAATCTTGAGTAGGCATGGGCCAGAAAATTGAGGCTTTTCATTCTTACCATATTAAAAAAAAGATGATATGTACACTTGAGTCTCAGATCAATTAAACAGTTTTGGTCTCATTCCAATAGTACAGGTCCATTCTATCCCCATTTTAAGATTGCAATCATTGCAAAAGCACTTACGATAATTTGAACCGGGCACGTATGATGGAAGAACTCATCAGTTCCTTTTGAGTTATGGTAAAGATTACGCCCATGATGGAATAAAAAAAGAGGCCTACCCATTTATTCATAAACTGGTGTGTCAAATTATTTCTGTGTTCAGTACACTACCAATAGATCAGCTGGTAGTTACTAATACATAGTAGCATTTCATTCTTGGTTGAAGAGCCCTTTAGAAGAAGAATTCCTCCTGACTTATATAATGCCATCTGTAGTAACGATATTTTATTTTATTTTTATTTTTTATTTGAGAGAGAGAAAGACAGAGAGCATGCAACCTGGGAAGAGGGGCAAAGGGAGAGAGAGAGAGAGAGAGAGAGAGAGAGAGAGAGAGAATCTTAAGCAGGCTCCACGCTCAGCATGGAGCCCAACACGGGACTCAGTCCCACAACCCTGGGATCATGACCTGAGCTGAAATCAAGAGTTGGACACTCAATTGACTGAGCCCCCCAGGCGCCCCCGTAGTAAGGATATTTTAAAAATCAGAATCAGCCGCCATCATTTTGTAGCACCCAACGTGGATATGGAAACCAGTGCCCAATGTAGCAAGAAGTATCAAACCCGAAGCCTACCTCTGTATTCACCTGGCAAGAAAAATTACTAGGTTAGCTCACGGAAAACACTCTTTCTGGGAGAGGCGGACAAGGAGGTCACTTTCTAGTTAGTCAAACTACACATTAATAAACTTACATATATTGCTTCTGTAGTTATGACGCCCAGTTACACAAGTCTACTATAGACAGGTGTCCTTTCAAGATGTGATACTTTTTCTTTACCCAGCTCCAAGTGATACAATGACCAAGTTGATGCTGACACTATTCAGTATCTTGTGGATATTTATTAAGAGTTTAATAACAAAAATAACAGGACAGTAATGTGTTGGAGACCCAGTACGTATCCAAGTCTCCTGTAAAGTACTATGTCACTAACCCCGGACTCCCCCTTTCATATACTGTCCATCCACTTATGCTGACTTTGTTAAACAGACTCTACCTATCAGAATATGGACTATGTCAAGCTGGCATGCTAAATTAGTCCCGTTTCCAGCACAATATAAAATCATAAGCTGAAGAGAACCTATACTAACAAACACAGATATAATCTGATTTAGGGCAGTTTTACTCACAGAATCCGGAAGTTCTATAATAAGGATTTCATGGAAGGTGCAGTAAACGCTAGGTATTAATCCTGAAATGAATATTACTCATTCAAATTCTAAGGTCAACACAACTCTCTGGATGGACAGAGATAGCCTAGAGTTAATTGGACGGACGCAGCAAAGGAATATCAGGATTTGGCTATGGCTAACTTTCCACTCAAGAAATGATAAAACTAAAATATTCAAAATACAACCTAAGGTGTGGAATATCACAGGAATATCCTGGCAGAGCAGAAACAGGACTTTACACAGGGATGTGTTAGAGAAAATAAGGGCAGCATTTAAGGCATCTTCAGATATTAAATGGGGCTTGTACCAAAAACGATAGACTGATAAAAGAAGAAATAAAACACAGCTATTATTCCTGGAAAGCGATGATTTCCTGGCATAGTGGGGACATTCATTGGATGTTATAGACTGTGACAATACTGAAATCAACCAGAGCCCTGTGATTACGAACATCCCCCTTATTTACCTAAGACAAGGCCACACAGACCCTCCAACTTCCCATTCTTTGCCTCATAAGCAAGTCATTGAACTGTTTTGTCCCAATAATCGAGCGGAACAAAATGAGGTTAACCAAAACTTTGGTTACCATTCTCTCCTTCCCCAGGACCTTGAACGTTGGCCTACCACCGTCTGAGCCAGCATACAACCTCAACGGCCCCTCCTGAGAACAGGCTGGCCTCGGTGTAAAACACTCTCTGATCCACTGTCTGTTCATGCCACTAACATTCATCTGCTCCCCTGTACCTGGTTCTCTCCAGACTTGTTTACTCCTTCCTATAAAAGAAAATCCCTTCTCTGCCTGACGACTTAGACATTTGCAGGTCTCATGGTCAAAGCCTTCTCCCTAGTGTAATAGTTCCTTTCCTCTTCTTGTAATAATCCATCCAAATATAGTCTCTCCTTATCTAAATCCAGATTTTTTTATGTGACAGCTGTTAAAAAATTCCCTGCCTCCGGAGCAAGAGGAACTGGTACCGATTCATTAGCGAGATTTCAGAATTGCTATGAGCCGATAAATGCTTAGTACTTTCGGCCTCCCATCCCTTTTAGGGAAGACAGTGTCTATCGTGATTATCATGTGCCAGACTTGACAACAGATGTTGGGTGTGTGGAGGAAAGGTTACTTGTTTGAGTCCACACATCTCTATTTTTTTAAGTTTATTTATTGTTTAATTTACATCCAAGTTAGTTAGCACATGGCGCAACAGTGATCCTAGGAGTAAGAGTCCACACATCTCTAGATTTGAGGAGACGCAACCAAGGAACTTCATCTGCACCTGGATGAGATTTAGATAAAAGATTCCAGGCTCTGGGTGGCTCAGTCGGTTAAGCGTCCGACTTCGGCTCAGGTCACGATCTCGCGGTCCGTGAGTTCGAGCCCCGCGTCAGGCTCTGGGCTGATGGCTCAGAGCCTGGAGCCTGTTTCGGATTCTGTGTCTCCCTCTCTCTCTGCCCCTCCCCCGTTCATGCTCTGTCTCTCTCTGTCTCAAAAAAAAAAAAAAAAAAAAAAAAAAAAAGATTCCAGGCTCAAAACTAAGCCCAAGACTGTGATGGGATAAGGGGTCTTGCAGGAAGGACATGAATCGCAAGGAGAAAGATGGCAAACTGGCACCCCGTTACGTTGGCAGCCTCCTATCAACCACACTCTCGATACTCCAATCCTTTTCTAGCCTTTTCCTGCACTGACTCTGGGCCTGCTCGTGGAGCTTGCTTTGGCTAATGGGAGATGTATTAGGTTCCTAGGGCTGCGGGAACCGAGTACCACAAACCGGATGGACTAAAACAGAGAGTTATTCTCTCACAGAAACAAGAGGTCAACAGGGCCGTGCTCCCTCTGAAAGCTCTAGGGAAGAATTCTTTCTTGCCTCTTTCTAGCTTCCCGCAATCCTTGGCATTCCTTGTCTTGTAGCTGCAGCAAAATTTGATTTAGGGCCCACCCTAATCAAGTATGAGCTCATCTTAACCTGATTACATGTGCAAAGATCCTATCTCCAAAGAAGGTCATATTCACAGGTCCCACATGGACATGAATTTTAGGACAACACTATTTAATCCAATACAGGTTAGAAAGCATGCTGCAAGCAGATTCTTGCCATCAGGAGAGAGGCATGTGAAAAGGCTTGGAAGATGAGATAGCTCATGGAGAGAGAGGCCACATGGAGGAAAAATGAAGGCACTCCAGCCAATATCAACACAGTGGTTCCAGGTATGTGAAAGACATCTTCTTGGATCTTCCAAGCACAGCCTAACCACCAGCTAAAAACAGTTGAACGGGAGACCAAGAGACCCCCGTTGACACAATGTAAAGCAGAAGAACCGCCCAGAATCATAAGAAGTAATAAAAAGTTGCTTTGCGTATCAATAAATAACTGAAATGGTGGGCAACTTTACCGAATTAGCATACCAGGCAATGTAAAATGACCCAAAAGAATCAAAACGGATTGGAGACCTAGCGACACATGCTTAGCAAGTTATGGTCAAATGCCGATTTGAGAGGTAATTAAAGGTGAGGAAAGACTGAACATTTATTGGGCTCTTCCAGTGAAAACTGTGTTCCGAGATAAGCAAGTGTGCCAGACAAAATTCTAAGTATGACGCCCAATGAGGGGAAGCTGTAAATATGAGACATCACCCTCATGATTATGGTACCTTATATGACAAAAAGAGATTATTCCCACGTGTCTAATTTAATCATGCAAACGTTTTAGAAACAGAAAGTTTTCTCTGGATGGTGTCAGAAGAGGAAGTCAGAGAGATTTTAATCACGACAATGACTTGATACAGGGAACATCTAAGAGCAGAGAGTTGGCCCCTGGCCGGCAGCTAGCAAGGAAAATGCGACTTCAGGCTATAACTGCAAGGAACTAGATTCAGCCAACATGAGCGAGCTTGAGAGCAAATTCTTCTCTAGAGCTTCCATTCAACACTGTGATTGCAGCCTTATAAGCAGAGAATCCAGTTGAGCTCAGTTGGGCTTCTGATCTATATAAATGTGAACTAATAAAGGAGTGTTGTTTTAAACCACTAAGCACACAGTATTTGTTAGACAGCACTAGAAAACTAACACACCAAAGAACCCAAACTGATGGGGAAAAGTCACTTTACAGAAGGCAACCAGCTAATATTGGAATATCACCATCTACAATCCATGATGAGATTATTAATTAGGCAAGGGTTTTCGACGGATACTGAGGGAATGGATATTAGGAGATTACACATTTGGGTGGTGCCAGGTAACACCACATAGACTGTTTTCCAGCCCTAAGTAGAGAAGCAATGGAGGAATCAGGCTTTCATCACGTAGCCGATCTCAGCGTGACTAGGAACAGTGGTCAGCTGTCATGTTTTCCCATGGAACATAATATAAAACACACAGCATCACCTATGTTCTCAGGTAGGTAAGGATATCCAATGTGAGTTTAATTATAAAGGATAAGGCAATAACCTAAATCATAAGAAGACAGAAAAACAAATTTAAAATATGGGATGTTCGACAGAACAAATTACATGGAATTTTCAGCAAGTCAAAATGTTCTCACAAAAGCAACTGCTGAAAAAAAAAAGTTTTTTAATTGAGGCAAAGCTACGCAACTTGTGATTTGGAGTAAATATTAGTTCACACTGAATCTGTTACAAAGAGCCATGTTTGCGATAACTGAGATTGGATATTATTTTTATCCTTGCTCTGTAAATACCTAGTTCTAAGAACCCAGCTGCCTAATAACTTCAGAGCAGTGCCTCAAGTCTAGGCACAGATAGTCTTTTGACTCCCCATGTGACAGAGGTCACAGTGAGGAGTCAGACTCTGGTCCAGATCTTATATGTGATCTTTCAAGTCCAACCACAGGCAATTTTAAAAAGCTTTGCCAAGAAAGACAGACAGACAGACAGACAGAAAGAAAGAAAGAAAGAAAGAAAGGCAGAAAGAAAGAAAGACAGAAAGAAAGGCAGAAAGAAAGACAGAAAGACAGAAAGAAAGACAGAAAGAAAGGCAGAAAGAAAGACAGAAAGAAATAAAGAAAGAAAAGAAAGAGAAAAAAAGAAAAAAAAAAAAAAGCAAAGCTTTACCTCGAAGGCCTCATGGGAAAAAGCTGCCTCCCCCATCCCAAACTTGGTGAACAGTCTGGAGGGAGTCACGGTCAAGGACTCAGGTCTCCTGGCTGATCACGCTCTCATGCGTATCTGCATTCCTAGCCTAAACGCCTTCATTGGAGGGCCTCCTGATCATTGGCCCCTAGTTGAGGCCTCTCTCAGACACCTCTGCGGAGACGACATTTTTCTCCAGTGTGACTCAGTACTCAGCACTTTTCCGGTACTAGACTTTCCCTGCTGCCTCCCCTAAGCCTTTTGAGTTGATAGAATGGCCGAGAGCCTTTTGTTCAAGGTTCCCTCGGCAGTGAGCTGATTCCTCCTGTCTGTGCTGATACACCTGATCTTCACTCAGTGCCGTTCCATGTGGAAAACTGAAACACTGGGGGGGCTGGCATGTTATGGATTGAATTGTTCCCCCAAAACTCATATGCTGAAGTCCTCTCAGTACCCGGGAACATGACCTTACTTGAAGACAGACAGGGTCTTTAAAGAGGTAATCGAGTTAAAATAAAGTCATTAGGGTGGCCCTTATTCCAATATGGCCGCTGTCTTTGTCAAAAGTGGAAATGTGGACGCAGACACACACACAGGAAGAACACCTTGTGAAGATGAACAGAGATTAGGGTGATGTGCGTACCAGCCAAATAACAGCAAAGATTTCCATCGAACCACAAGAAGAGAGAAGCACGGAACAAATCTTTCCCTCACGGCCCTCAGAAGGAACCGACTGCGCTGACGGCCCGATCTTGGACTTCTGGCCTCCGGAACTGGGGAGTTCTGTCGTTCGGACCACCCCGTCCGTGGTGCTTCTAGAAAACTAATACACAGCGCTGTCTCTCTGGCCTCTTGCTCACACTATCGCAGTAAGTGAATGAAGGATGAAGGTTAACCGTTACTGTCATTCTGGCTCATCGTTTTAATCGACCACCTCAACACCTGGCATCTAAGCTCTCTCCAGCTGAGCTATTGATTCCGCATCTCCCGCCTGACGGGAAGGACGGCTAGCCTTGCCCAGTGAGTCCGCTGCTTCCCCCGGTAAGTGATATCCACTCTGCAAGGACAGAGCGGAGCGCCTGCAGGCAGAGGCGGGCTTCCTCTGAGCTAGAGACACGGGTGATGTGGCTGTCTCTGGGCCTGCCTGTTTCCAGAAGATTGTACACTTGTCAGGATTTTGTCAAAGATTTCTTTTCCTTGTAATAGATCACCCGCTAAGGAGGCTTGACAGGAGGAGACGATGGGAAGGAGAAATGGATAGCCCTCGTTCTCTCAAACTACTGGAGGCTACCTGAGCATTTACTTAAAGAACCTATGAAGTGCTGAACAGTCACATTGGCTTGGGTCATACAAATTTGCACGTAAACATTTTTATTTGAATGATTTACTTGTCTCCAAATATCTTGCATTCAAAATTAATGACCCTTAAGTTGTAATTGGGGTAATCTGTTCTTTCTTTAGACTTCGGTCTCTGAAGCTCCTTCCCGACTTCTGAGTGATCCCCCAGAGGGACACACTTCTGCCTCTGATAAGGACCATCTACGTAAAACTCCCAAAACGGTTTTAAAAAGACATCGCCCATGAGATCTAGCTCTTTTCTGGGACTTCCTTACAAACAAGAAACCCCAACATGCGTTACTAACACTGCCACAGTGGGATTCAAGGCACCTGGATCTTAGTTTTTGCTCTGCCAGAGAACTACACTGTGACCTTGTGCAAACTAAGTAAGCATCCCTTATCTTTCAAGTGAATTACACCTATTTTCAGCTTTAGGGGGGTATATCTCACAAAAATCATACAATATTTAAAGCGCACAATGTGACGATTTGATATACAATAAAATTACACCTCATTTTTATTCCGTGGTTTTCCTTTTCGAACTGTTTTATTGTGTAGAAACCTACTGATAATGCTGGGACGTAAAGAGGGCTAGGATGATGCTTTGATTTTCTAGATAAGGACACTGACTTATAGGTTAGGTAACCAGCCCCCAACCATGGAAGTGTAACAGATACAGAGTTCAATCACGGGTCTGAGTATGTTAAAACATACTCTGCAGTCTCATTCAGCTCTGTAATTCTAGGATTCAACAGATGAAGGCTTATTAAACCAAAAACAAAACAAAACAAAAAACAAAAACACATAGATGGCAATATACTACCAAAAACTTGGATCTCACCTGGAAATGGAATAAGATATGTGTAGGGATAAGTCATGTGTAATAGTACCAACAGTAGAATATTTATACAGCCTATTATTGCTTCCTTCGAATGCAGTAATATTTTGTATTTATACTCACTGGTATATGAAAACTAAGAAAAAAATTCTTAAAAACAAAGAGAAATAGACTCCCTCCGTTTTAGTTTCCTGTTTTAAAAGTAAATCCAGGGGCGCCTGGCCGGCTCTGTCAGTGGACTGTGCTGCTCTTGATCTCGGGATTAGAAGCCTGAGCCCCACATGGAGTGTAGACATTATTTAAAACTCCATCTTTTTTTAAAAAGTGACTCCGTATCAAAACCTAATATATCAAAGAGTATTATAATGATAGGGAGAAATCTGTTATAAGATGGCCGACAGGACTGATAGGAGAATTCCAGTCCCTGCCTGAAGACTCCCCTTCCGGGTTCTTCTTCCCACCCTGCTTGCCGCTCACACCAAATTACTACTAATGAGGAATGTGGAAGTAAAAGACTATAAATCCCCCCCCCCCCCCCCCCCCCGCTTATGTTTGAGGCTCAGACCTCTGGAGAATGAGCTCTTCTGAGCCCACCGGCATAAAACAAACCTCCTGCCTTCCAAGATCTCCGAGTGCCGCTTGGTTCTTCTGCCGGGTGCCCCAGACCAGTTTGCGTACCAACAATATCATCCTATAACAAAACAAATGCAAAAGCTCCCACTGACAAGACACTACTATCGAGCAGTTTTGAATACAACAAGCTCCTAGTACACAACAGGAAAACTGACAATCTCTTGGAGTTATTTCCAACAAAACCTGACCAGTGTCTAGATATATTCTCCAGCATGTCACAAATCAAAGCAATAAGGATGATAATTAAATTTCGGCCACTACTAGGAGAACCGAAGATTAATGGTAAAACAACTCCTATTAAATCATGTGGCTGTCTGCCCTGTAAGATAACCTGCGAACTTCAGAGAGTCAGCTGTAGCCAAGTCTAAATGGCAACTCAGGGGCGCCTGGGTGGCGCAGTCGGTTAAGCGTCCGACTTCAGCCAGGTCACGATCTTGCGGTCCGTGAGTTCGAGCCCCGCGTCAGGCTCTGGGCTGATGGCTCGGAGCCCGGAGCCTGTTTCCGATTCTGTGTCTCCCTCTCTCTCTGCCCCTCCCCCGTTCATGCTCTGTCTCTCTCTGTCCCAAAAATAAATAAAAAAAAAAATAAAAAATAAAAAAAAATAAATGGCAACTCAAATTATAATGCCCAATCCCCGTCAATATCACCTGAAAGTTTCAGAGAGAGTATACTCAATGAGAATAAAGTGTTTCTATTCATTAGTGTGGAGGAATCCAGCCCCAGGCCAAAATCCCATGTGTGATCTTTCAGGCGGACTGTAGGCAATCACAAAGCTAATTTACCTGGCAGGCCTCATGGGAGAAAGCTGCACTTCCTGGGTGCACAGTCGGTGATGATAAAAAGAAAACCACAGGTCCCAAATGGCATCACTTAGGTTAAGGCCCCAAATTAGTAAACCAAGCTTAATACCTAACAACCTAATAACAGTTTCCACCCACCGGAAATATAACCTTTAACCAGTCAACATGGAAATTTCCTGGTCAGCGCTAGGAAATTTACTGATAGCCCTCTTCTGTTCCCCTTAAAAGGGCGACCTTCCTAAAACAATGCATTCTTTGCTAATAATTTCCTTTTTCCACTCCCTGTATGTTTAAAAATGCTTCCTTTTTTTAAAAGTTAGTATGGGTCTTTTAAATTTAAATTCAAGGTAGTTAACACACAGTGTAGTCTTGGCTTCAGGAGTAGAACCCAGGGATTCATCACTTACATATAACAGCCAGTGCTCATCGGAACAAAGGCCCTCCTTAATGCCCATCACCCATTTAACCCATCCCCCCACCTACCTCCTCCAGCAACCCTCATTTAGTTCTCTGTATGTAAGAGTCTCTTATGATTTGCCACCCTCTCTGTTTTTCTCTTATTTTTCCTTCCCTTCCCCTATGTGCATCTGTTGTGTTTCTTAAATTCCACATATGAGTGAAATCATATATTTGTCTTTCTCTGACTTTTTTCACTTAGCATAATATACTGTAGTTCGATCCACGTTGTTACAAATGGCAAGATTTCGTTCTATTTGATCACCAAGTAATACTCCATTGTATGTATATACCACATCTTTATCCATTCATCAGCCGATGGACTTTTGGGTCCATAAGTTGGCTATTGTTGACCCATTAAAAAAAAAAACATTAAAATAAACCCTTCCTTTATCATAGCCCTTTGAACCCCACCTCTGTCTGCTAGACAGGATGCCGGCCAATTCACAAGTCAATTAATAACTCCAATTAGATCTTCATAATGAACTCTGTGGAGTTTTTGTCATTTAACATTCCACTGCAACTCACTGGAGGGAGCTGTAGTCCCGGACGCAGGTCCTCCCAGTCCAGCCACGCTCATGCACATACCTGCACTCCCAGATGCCTCCCGGGGAGCCATCCTTGCTGACGGCCTTGGGTGAGGCACCTGTCCCTCCCCTGACTTAGCACTCCTCCACTCCTGCCCTCTCCCCGATCCTAGCCTCCAGTAACCAGCGTCTATTGAAAGGGAGGAGCCTTTTGTTCGGGGCTCTTCAGCAAGGAGGTGATCACCCCAGTTTGCACTTAATGTCATCTAATTCTTGTTCAGTGCCACTCTGTGGGGAAAAATGAAACACTTAGGAGCTGGCGGGGTTTTTTCTTTTCTCTCCTGATTGTTATTTTCAGTTTGGCATGTTGTCCTGATTGACCAATGACAACCTCAACACGGGGCAGGTTGACAGACTGTTGTAGTGAGCCAGATGGTCGATGGAGCACAATGCCATTGTGAAAGAGAAAAATGCCTTAGGGTCCCACGGGACACTCTTGAGGTGTGCCACAGAGTTGTTTGCAAGAGGAGAAAGCACTTGGTCCCGGGAAGAGCTAGTGGCTTATTTACAGAAACTTTCTGCTTTTGAGGAGGTCCTTCTCTTTAGCCCCTGATGGATGAGCTTACCAGTGGATGGGTCAAATTAGCAATTCAACAAAGGGACTCTAAACAAGTTAGGGAAGCCATTCCCTAGTCACTGCTCAGGATCCTCTGGCAATGGGACGAGAGACCATCAGACACCCCAGAGGCTGAGTTGTGCCCAATAACTACTGTTACTTGAAGTACATCCCTGGTGCCAATAAATGCCATGTGTCACAATGGAAAACATATATAGTTCCCTTAACAATCGCTTCACCCAGCAACCTAAAGACCCCTTAGACACTCAATTAGTCTGCCTCCTTGATAAAGAACATAACTTTACTAAAGTCAGTGAGAAAGAGTGGTGCCGCCTCGTTCGGACCCACCTTCAGATTGCCCTGACTGCGGTCACCGCCAAGATGGCAGAGCATAAGCAGCAGGGACAGCGGGGCTACCTCCGTGTTGTCTGGCTGCCACAGAAGCCCACACTGCACTTACAATGTTGTGCAAGCATCACTTCCATCTATTTCCAAAACTTTTTCACTCCAATTCACTTGTATTATTTGTTTAGGTCTTTCCAGCTTTATTTAGATATAATTAATATGTAACGCTGCGTAAGTTTAAGGTGTACAACATGATGATTTGAGACACATATATATTGTAAAATAACTACCATAAATGGGTTAGCAAACACCTACATCACCTCATAATTACTATTGCTTTTTTGTGACGAGAACATTGAAGATCTACTCCCTTAGCAACTTTCAAGTAGATAAAATGACAATATTATTAATTATAGTCACCGTGTTCTACATTAGAGTCTCAGAACTTATTCCTCTCATAACTGGAAGTTTGTACCTTTTGCCTACACTCATCCATTTCTCTCCACCACCACCACCACCCCCGTTCCTAGTAACCGCCATCCTACTCTGCATTTAGGAGTTTGGCCTTTTCAGATTTCACACACAAGTGAGATTATACAGTATCTTTCTCTGACTTATTTCACTTAACATAATAGCCTCAACATTCATACATGTTACGGCAAATAGCAGGATTTTCTTCTTTCTCGTGACTGAATGATATTCCAGTGCATGCACGTGTACACACACACACACACACACACACACATTTTCTTTATCCATTGACAGACACGTAGGTTATTTCCATGTCTTGGCTATTGTGAACACTGCTGTGATGAACACGGTAGTACACATATCTCTCGGAGATTCTGATTTCATTTTCTTCAAGACATATACCCAGACATGGGACTGCTGGATCATATTTGGTAGTTATAGTTTTAATTTTTGACAACTTTCAATACTGTTTTCCATAGTGGTTATACCAATTGACATTGCCACTAATAGTGCACAGGGATTTCCTTTTCTCCCATCCTTATCAACCTTTTTTATCTTCTTCTTTTTTTAATTAATAATAGCCATCTTAACAGGTGTGACATGATACCTCATTGTGGTTTTGAATCGATTTTCCTGATGATTAATGATGTTGACCATCTTTTTTGTGTACCTGTTGGCTATTTATATGTCTTCTCTGGGAAAATATCTATTCGGGCCCTCTGATCACTTATTTCTTAATTATTTTACTTTTTTATTCTCAAGTTAGTTAACATACAGTGAAGTCTTGGCTTCATGAGTAGAACCTAGTGATTCATCTCTTACATATGACACCCAGTGCTCATCACGAGAATTGCCCTCCTTAATACCTGTCACCGTTTTAACTTCCCTCACCAACCACCAGCATCAACCTCTGTATTTAAGAGTCTCTTATGGTTTGCCTCCCTCTCTGTTTTTATCTTATTTTTCCTACCCTTCCCCTATGATCATCTGTTAAGGTTCTCAAATTCCACATATGAGTGAAATGTGGTATCTATCTTTCTCTGACTGACTTATTTTGCTTAGCATAATACCCTCCAGTTCCATCCACATTGTTGCAAATGGCAAGATTTCATTCTTTTTGATCACCAACTAATATTCCATTGTATATATAAACCACGTCTTCTTAATCCATTCATCAGTGATGGACATTTGGGCTCTTTCCATAATTTGCCTATTGTTGATAGCACTGCTATAAACATTGGAGTGCATGTGCCTTCGAATCAGCACTTTTGTATCCTTTGGATAAATTACTAACAGTGAAATTGCTGGGTCATAGGGGAGTTCTTTTTTCAACTTTTTGAGGAAACTGCACATTGTTTTCCAGAGTGGCTGCACCAGTTTGCCTTTCTACCAACAGTGAAAAGGGTTCCCCTTTTTCCATATCCTCGCCAACATCTGTTGTTTCCTGAGTTGTTCATTTTAGCCATTCTGACCGGTGTGAGGCAGTATCTCATTGTGGTTTTGATTTGTACTGCCCTGATGATGAGTGATGTTGAGCATCTTTTCATGTGTCTGTTTGCCATCTGGATGTCTTCTCTGGAAAAGTGTCTATTCATGTCCTCTGCCCATTTCTTCACTGGATTATTTGTTGTTTTGGGTGTTGAGTTTCATAAGTTCTTTATAGATTTTGGATACTAACCCTTTATCCGATATGTCATTTGCAAATATCTTCTCCCATTCCATCAGTTGCCTTTTAGTTTCGTGGATTGCTTCCTTTGCAGTGCAGAAGCTTTTTATCTTGATGAGGTCCCAATAGTTCATTTTGCTTTTATTTCCCTTGCCTCTGGAGACATGTAAAGTAAGAAGTTGCTGCGGCCAAGGTCAAAGAGGTTGCTGTCTGTTCTCTCCTGTTAATATTTTGATTGTTTCCTGTCTCACATTTAGGTCTTTCATTCATTTTGAGTTTATTTTTGTGTATGGTGTAAGAAAGTGGTCCAGTTTCATTCTTCTACACGTTGCTGTCCATTTCTCCCAGCACCATTTGCTAAAGAGACTGTCTTTTTTCCATTGGCTATTCTTTCCTGCTTTGTCAAAGATTAGTTGGCCATATGTTTGTGGGTCCATTTCTGGGTTCTCTATTCTGTTCCATTGACCTATGTATCTGTTTTTGTGCCAATATCATACTGTCTTGATGATTACATCAACTTTAACACAGGTTAAAGTCTGGGATTGTGATGCCTCGAGCTTTGGTTTTCTTTTTCAACATTATTTTGGCTATTCAGGGCCTTTTGTGGTTCCATACAAATTTTAGGATTGTTTTGTTCTAGCTCTGAGAAGAATGCTGGTGCTATTTTGATAGGGATTGTATTGAATGTGTAGATTGCTTTGGGTAGTATCGACATTTTAACAATATTTGTTCTTCTAATACATATGCATGAAATGTTTTTCCATTTCTTTCTGTCTTCTTCAATTCCTTTCATAAGCTTTCTGTAGTTTTCAGCATAGAGATCTTTTGCCTCTTTGGTTAGGTTTATTCATAGATGTTTTATGTTTTTTGGTGCAATTATAAATGGGATCAATTCCCTGATATCTCTTTCTGTTGCTTCATTATTGGTATATAGAAATACAACTGATTTCTATACGTTGATTTTATATCCTGCGACTTTGCTGAATTCATATATCAGCTCTAGCAGTGTTTTGGCGGGGTCTTTCAGGTTTCCCGTGGAGAGTATCACGTCATCTGCAAAGAGTCTGCAAAGAAAGTCTGACTTGTCAATTTGGATGCCTTTTATTCCATTTTGTTGTCTGACTGCTGAGGCTAGGACTTCCAACACTGAGTTAAACAAGAGTGGTGACAGTGGATATCCCTGTCGTGTTCCTGATCTCAGGAGGAAGCCTCCCACTTTTTCCCCATAGAGGATGATATTAGCTGTGGGCCTTTCATATATGGCTTTTTTGATGCTAAGGTACGTTCCTTCTATCCCAACTTTTTTGAGGGTTTTTATTAAGAAAGGATGCTGTATTTTGTCAAATGCTTTTTCTGCATCTACTGACAGGATCACATGGTTCTTATCCTTTCTTCTATTCGTGTGATGTATCACATGGATTGATTTGCAAATATTGAACCAGCCCTGCAGCCCAGGAAAGAATCCCACTTAATCATGGTGAATAATTCTCTTAATACACTGTTGAATTCGATTTGCTAGTATCTTGTTGAGAATTTCTGCACCCATGTTCATCAGGGATATTGGCCTGTAATTCTCCTTTTTAGAGGGGTCTTTGTCTGTTTTTTGGGAAACCAAGGTATTGCTGGCTTTAATGAAATGAGTCTGGAAGCTTTCCTTCCATTTCTACTTTTTGGAACAGTTTGAGGAGAATGGGTATTAACTCTGCTTTAAATGTCTCGTAGAATTCCCCTGAGAAGCCATCTGGCCCAGGACTCTTATTTGTTGGGAGATTTTTGATAACCGATTCGATTTCTTCACTGGTTATGGGTCTGTTCAAATTTTCCATTTCTTCCCATTTGAGTTTTGGTAGTGTGTGAGTGTCTAGGAATTCGTCCATTTCTTCCAGATTGTCCAGTTTGTTGGCATATAATTTTTCATAGTGTTCTCTGATAATTGTTTGTATTTCTGTGGTGTTGTCTCTGATCTCTCCTCTTTCATTTGTTATTTTATCTATTTGGTTCCTCTTTTCTTTTTGAGAAGTCTGGTTATGGGTTTATCAATTTTGTTTATTCTTTCAAAAGAACCAGCTCTTAGACTCATTGATCTGTTCTCTTGTTTTTTTATTCTATATCATTTATTTCTGCTCTAATCTTTATTATTTCCTTTCTTCTGTTGGCTTTGGGCTTTATTTGCTGCTGCTTTTCTAGCTCCTTTAGGTGCAAGGTTAGGTTGTATATTTAGGACCTTTCTTGCTTCTTGAATTGCAATGTATTTTCCTCTTAGGATTCCTGTGCTGCATCCCAAAGGATTTGGATGGGCATGTTTTCATTTTCATTTGCTTCATTGTATTTTTTAATTTCTTCTTTAATTTCTTGGTTAACCCATTCCTTCTTTAGTAGGATGTTCTTTAATTTTTTTTTAACATTTATTTATTTTTGAGAGACAGACAGAGCATGAGCAGGGGAGGAGCAGAGAAAGAGGGAGACACAGAATTTGAAGCAGGCTCCAGGCTCTGAGCTGTCAGCACAGAGCCCAACATGGGACTCAAACCCACGAACCGTGAGATCATGACCTGAGCCAAAGTCAGATGCTTAACCAACTGAGCCACCCAGGTACCCATAGTAGGATGTTCTTTAACCTCCACGTTTGGGGGACTTTCCAAATTTTTTCTTGTGGTTTATTTCAAGTTTCATAGCATCGTGATTCGAAAATATGCATTGTATGATCTCAATCATTTTGTACCTGTTGAGGGCTGTTTTGTGACCAGTATGTGATCTATTTTGCAGAACGTTCCATGCGCACTCAAGAAGAGTGTGTATTCTGCTGCTTTAGGATGAAAAGTTCTGAATATATCTGTTAAATCCATCTGGTCCAATGTGTTATTCAGAACCGTTGTTTCCTTCTTGATTTTCTGCCTAGACAATCTGTCAATTGCTATAAGTGGAGTAATAAAGTTACTTACAAGTACAGTATTATTATCAATACGTTTGCTTATGTTTGTGATCGAGTTATATATTTGGGTGCGACCATGTTCGAGGCATAAATATTTACAGTTATTAGCCACCCTAGACTTCCCTAAACCCTTCTCTAGACTAGGACATCTGTAGATGTTGCAGGGAAAAGGCACACTGAGCTAAAATTTGTCCAAAAAAATAAGCCAACTAACTGAAGAATCTTAATAACTCCCCTCCTGGGATATGCTCTTGTCTGTCCTCAGATAACCTTAAACACATTGTATGAAATAATATTCCGAGTCAGTAGGCACTGTGCCACCTCTCTCGTAGACATTGAAGTCACTCCACCCTCAATGTCTCACATTTTCCCACTATAATCCCTCAGAGTGGCCAAATAATCTCACTGGTGGAATGACATAATCTACCATATCCTTTTCTCCTTTCTAAATCCCTTTTCCTGTCTCTTGGATCTCATGATGACCAACATAGCTTTTTTGTGTTTTCTTGGAATGTTATGTTAATAATGTTTGCCAGAGGACTAACCCTTAACATCTAAATCACTTCCCCAACTCACCTTTGCCCTCCATATGCTATGATAGATCAGTCCAGTTTCCTATGTGTGTGTGTGTGTGTGTGTGTGTGTGTGTGCACTCGTGTGCACATGCACACACAGACACACACTTCCCCAAGCCCTTGGCAGTTCTCACCTTCAGAACGTATTCAGTCACATTCCTGAGTTTCTTTAAGCTACAGGATAACAGACATAGGATTTATTGGGAAGCCAAGCCCTTAAAAGCTGAAATAGACTTCACTATGCCCCTCCCTAAGCTACCTACATATCCTTTAATACCTGAAGCAAGTGAAAGTTATAGGCCTATTATGTAAGGGCTCCTTGAGAAAGAACCTACCCTACCCTCCTATACTCCCTGTACAAAAGCCTAACACGAAAAGATGAATGAATTCAAGATCTCTAGGTCATAAATAAAATAGTACAACCTAGGTTCCCTTTCACCCCAAATCCTAATACTATCCTCACTTCTGTATTCCCTGACACCACTTACTTCACTGTTGTTGACTTGGGTTCTGCCTTCTTTAGGATACCCCTCCACCTTGATTCCCAACACCTACTTGCCTCCACCTGGGAAAAATCAACAATACACTTGGATTGTTATGCCTCAGGGATTTACAGGAGACCCTACCTATTCTTTCAGACTTTAAATGCAAATTTAAAGGATTTGATTTTCTCTTGTAATTCAATCCTCATTAAATATGTAGATGACTTCTTTCTTTGCTCCAGAACATTCTATAGATTACTGACAGATAACCAATACCTAAGACTCAAAGGAGACATAAAGTTTCCTGAGACAAAATACAACAATTCCGTCCTCCTGTGCATTATCTAAGACATGACATCTCCCTTAAGGAAAAAACTTTATCCCCAGAACACATCAAGACTTTCCTCAATTACCCTTTACCTGAAGTAAAGAGACAATTAATTCCAGCGTTTTCCACAACTGTATGAGGTGGGTTCCTAAACTTCTCTGCCGTAGAATCCCCTTTGTATAGTATGACTAAGGAAATAGGACTTACCTTCTACAATACCACCTGAATTCTTAAAAATCTCCTTTTCCTCTGCCCCCACCTTGGGGCTCCCAAATTATTCTTGCCATTCTTGCTACTCAAGAGTGGCTGGTTAGTGCCACGGTAGACAGTAAGAACACTGTAGTACAAAAATTGGGGATTGTGTATTTTGGTAGGTCTGGTGGTTCCCTGAGGGACTAGCTCCAATGCTTGCCTTTGTACTGGCACTTGGACTACAGTGGCTACCCACAGACATTTAAAATGCGAATGTTCCAGGAATGTTACTCCGCCATAAAAAAGAATGAGATCTTGTCATGCGCAACAGCATGGACAGGCCTAGAGGGCATAACGCTAAGTGAAACAAGTCAGCCAAAGAAAGACAAATACCGTATGATTTCACTCATACGTGGAATTAAAGAAACAAAACAAATGAACAAATAAAACGGAGACACACAAAAAAACCAGACTCTTAGCTATAGAGAACACACTGGTGGTTGCCAGAGAGGAGGTGGGGGGTGGGGATGAGTGAAATGGGGAAGGAGATCAAGAGTACACTTACCTTGATGAGCACTGAGTGATGTATAAAATTGTGAAATTATTATATTGTACACCTGAAAATTATATAACACTGTTAGTTATACTTCAATGAGAAAATGAATGCTCTAAATGCCACCAAAGCATGCATACGTGTTAAAATATTTAAATGGCGAATCTTATGTTTATTTTACCTCACAAAAGTGTGCTATTTTCAGTACTTTCTCATAGCCATCTTTGACGTTTACTCAACCGAAGTTCTCTTAATTTTCAGTACATAATAAGTTTTTAGAAAGGACATATAGCAAAACGATATGGGCAGATTACACATTTCCTCTGAAAAAGTTGCTTTTCCTCACTTTCCCAACAAGACTTTTCCTATGTGAACCATCCAAATTAAATCAGATTCAGCAAGTAATTTTCAAATGCCCGCTTCATCTACTATTTCATAGCTCTGATCCATGGTACCACGTAAAGCAGGTAGCATATATGACACTTGTACACACTTCGTAAGTACTGAAATAGTGAGAAATCAGGATCACTCAAGCTCTGCACAAATAACCATGATAGGATCATCTATTTGGTAGTCCTTCAGAGAAACCAAGTAATATATGCAGACAAACTTTAAATGCTAAAACATTGCACATAAGTACATTCAACACTGGATCCAAGAGAAAATCCTGGCAGAACGAGCACCTTTGAAAAATATATGTGGGAATCGGATACCCAGAAAGCAACCGGAATTAGTGGGACTACAGTGCTTTTGAGTGGCACAAGAAATGTCTGATTTTAAACTGACATCGAACTCTCACATCGGTTTCTGTGGAGAAGAATATATCAATTACTCTTCAAGGTATGCTATCTTCCTACAGAAACATACGCTACAATGATGAATCAGAAGAAAAGGAATTAATTAATTTCCACCACTACATATGAAACTTCAGATGAGTCTTAAATGAAGTCCAGGGTTTGTACAAAAAGTAGGAGAAACAGTAGGAAAATCGGGGACAGGAATTGAACCAGTCTCTTGGCTTCCAACCTTCAAACCACCTTTCATGTTTGTTTCCTCCCTGGGCCTTACACTGAAATCGTTTTACTGCATTTAGTAAAAGTCATAATGAAATCAGGCCATCTGTATTATTACTATTTTCCAGGTTCACTGTTGATTCAGATTTTAACCAACAATCCATAATTATGAAGGTTTTATAATAATATTATGAAATCACATAAATCACTGTCGTGTTTGTGATAAGCTATAAAGTCAAGCAAGCCTGCAGAAACTTATGTACTGCTCTCTGATACCAATCATTTAAATGTGGCCATCAATCTGTGCTCAAGTCCAAGATTAGTCACCGACTGGGCATGTTTAATTTGAGTACTGTGACTCTCACAGGGGGCTCTCCTCTCCATGATCGGTGCACCAACTACCTGCCCAGAAATTCCTATGATGTCATCAGGAGCCAATCAGGTGTTCTTTCTCTGATACTGATTTTATGAAAACCAGACAAAAAGCAAAGATATTTGGCATTCGGGTTAGCTTGTTCAGCCTCAAGATGAGAACAGGCACAACAATCATTACGATTTTGAAGTACTGGAAAGAGTTGCTTATTCTTTTGCTTCTTCTTTTCTATTCTTTTATTTCTATGCACATGTAAAACTAAGGATGTTGAATAAGTAAGTTTTTTAGTTCAATGGAAAGCACCAGGATTATATGGCAGTACTGGTATTTAAAGACAGAAAATAAATTGTATTAGACTTAAATTTAAATAAAATACATTCAAAGTAACCACTCAGTTCACTGTGTTCTTACAGCACTTAGTACATATCATTATTATAGGAATGTCATTATATTCCAATGATTTTCTTATCTGTGTGATCCCAATGTTGCAGCACCTGCTAGGCAGTAAGTGGTTAAAGCAGATTTGTCGAGCACGGGGCTTTATTTTGCTCAGCCTGAAGAAGGTCCATCTTTAAACTTGATTTTGTTGCACAAAAAAGAGTCATGCTGTTTCCTAAGACAAAATGCATATGTGAAAGACATGAGACTGTCAAGGGAGCAAAAGTAAACCTCAGTTCTACATCTAAACGTTTCACAAACAATTACACGATAAGCTTCTTCCTTCCCCTGGGGCCCACTCCTGCTCAATAATGGCAAGAAATCCTGCAGTTTAAGCTACTGATTAGAAAGGAGGCTTTGAAATCACACAGACCTGGGTCCATAGCCTGGCAATGCTATTTGGTATGTGTCTGGGGACAAGCCACTTATTGTCCTCATTCTTGATTTTCTTGTCCATGAAATGACATGGTAATACCAACCTCAAAGGGCATCTAAAGGTCAGATCTACCTAGAACCACTGAGGTCTTAGCGAAGATATTTATGACCAAATAAAATGCAGGGCACTTTTTTTCCTTTATTAAAATTAAGTATAAACAACATTATATTAGTCTCAGATGTACAACACTGATTTGACGATTTCCCAACCTCTGTGTGTGTGTGTGTGTGTACCTCTCACACGCACACAGTTACAAAGCAGACAGAACAAGTATTATTGCTTCTGTGTTTTGAATGAAAGATGAGACGGCAGAATATTGTGGTAGAATAAAGCACAGACTTCAGAGTCAGACCTGGGTCTAAATCCAGGTTCTTTGCAACCTCGAGCAAGTTACCTAACCTGTCTGAACCTTGGTTTTCCGAATCTGTAAAATGGGTATAATACTGCCTACCCTCAAACAGCTGTTTGAGGTATAAAATTAAGTGACAGGAGGAATTCAACATATGGTCACACTTATTACTATCAAGCCCCAGGAAAGTAAGGGGACTTGTCTCAGTTTATCTTCTTAATAATGGGACCTGAAATCTAGAATCTAGGAGGCCTGACTCCAATCAGATCTTTTGGAAATAGCTATTGCTGGCCGTTCATATTTTAAAAATGTGTCTCTGCTGGTTTCCTATGGCAACTAAACATCTATTAAATTTTCTTCATTTGCTGAAACTCTTAGAAATATGCCTTGTTTACACAATACCAAACCAATCAGTATAACACTGATGCGTTCAATTAATGTGTGGTACTGTTCCCATGGCATCAATGTGAATATTGGGTTATGGAGTTGCTGTTACAATATCAAATATGATGCCAACTGAATGGTACTACCCACATCAAAGATCTTCCCACAAAGAAATTCTGTGTCATTAAAGGATCTATACTAACAGCGTCTCAGGCAGCACAATATCACAAACTAAAAGTAGAACAGAGAATCTGGATACATGTATAAATGCCTAAGTATATTAACTGTGCAAATATTCTCTATAAAAGGGAAATAAACCATCAGAAAATCAAAGGAAACTGTTTCACTATTTGAAAAGTAAATGAGTATATCACACATTTGAAAACAGGCATACACAGGAAGTACAGTGTGCAAACCAGTGTGCTTAAAAACGCAATGAATGCTCCTCCCACCATCTTTCCAGCCACCATAATGGTGCACATGAGTGTCCTGGCAGATGTTCTCAAGAGCATTAACAACGCTGAAAGGAGAGGCAAACACCAGGCTCTATTAGACTGCGCTCCAAGGTCATCCTCCGCTTTCCACCCATGATGATGAAGCACAGTTACAGTGGTGAATTTCAAATCGCTGATGATCACAGAGCTGGGAAAATCATTGTGAACCTTACAGACAGGTTAAACAAGTGTGGGGCGATCAGCCCCCTCTGATGTACAACTCAAAGGTCTAGAAAAATGGCAGAATAATCTGCTCCTGTCCCACCAGTTTTGCTTCATTGTACTGACAGCCTCAGCTGGCCTCACGGACCAGGAAGAAGCAGGATGAAAACACACAGGGGGGGAAATCCTAGGATTCTTTTCCAGGGACAGAATACATACATGCAAAACCAAAAATGCCTCCAGTGAAAAAAAAAACCCGAAATGAATAAAAAAATGAATGAAATGTTACGTATACCCCCCCCCCAAAAAAGGTATGGTTTTTGCCAATGAGTTTAGGATTACTCCTTTTTATTTTTTTTTTTTAATTATTTATTTTTGAGAGAGAAAGAGAGACAGAGTGTCAGTGGGGGAGGGGCAGAGAGAGGAGGAAACACAGAATCCAAAGCAGGCTCCAGGCTCCGAGCTGTCAGCACAGAGCCCGACGCGGGGCTCGAACCCATAAACCGGGATATCATAACCTGAGCCGAAGTTGGATGCTTAAGTGACTGAGCCACCCAGGCGTCCCTGGATTACTCCTTTTTAGATACATATCAAGATTTATCCAATTAAAAAAATAAAGGTTAAAAATGAATTTATTTGTAATATTTCATTAAATTAACCACAAATTTCATATGAATTATAAAAATTTCTCAATAACCTTAAGAAATCAACAGCAGTAATTACTTTCCCTCCCCATCACAAAATTTCCAGATTTACCTATGTGGCTGAGTAGCCAAAGTAAAAATCTTTAGAAGAAAATTGAAATTTTCGTAGGTAACACGGGGATTTGGGGAAATCCTATTCATAACTTTACGGTGCCCAAGCCTTCTACTTTACTTACACCGGTTTAGAATCAGCTAGAACAGTTTTGTTTAAAAAGCCTTCAACTGGAGCAAATTCCAAAAATCTTATACACAATTATGCCACCACTTGTGCTAATTCCCATTAAACATCCTGCTCAGTGGCATGCCTTTCTTCTCTGGACCAACGTCCAATATCCCAGGGCAAAACCATGTGGTGGTGCCATGGGAGCACATTTCTCTTCTTGTTTTAACTTTTTTTTAACGTTTGTTTATTTTGAAAGAGAGTACGAGAAGGGGAGGGGCGGGGACACGTTGGTCCTTAGATAAACATCCTGCCAGGCGCTGATGACACATCAAGCGAGTGGATGCCTCCTGCTGACAGAGGGCACAGAGTCTGAACGGGAGACCTAAATAAAACTGTGCAAATGTTCTCACGAGCCGGGTCCTAAGCTGAGAGAAAGGATGGGAGAAACACCTGACGAGTGTCAGGGTCCCCGGGAAGCAGACTCAGAAACAAATTTGTTGGGACGGCTCTCAGAAGCTATACCTACAGGGGAGCAGATGAAGCGGATTAGCAAGAGGAAGGAATTGGTCTGTGATACGGTCACCACAAAGGACTCAGCTCATCTCATGGGGAGCTCTGGGGATGGAATGAGCCCGAAAAGTTTTCTCAAACTGAAGTAAGAAGTCTGAGTGTACGTATCCCTGCTTCAGCCAGTCGTTGATACCGGCTCCCTCTCCCCTCCTGTCCCTGCGAGAAGATAAACCCTGAACTCCTGAAGAGGGACTCAGCTGAGAACTGCCAGCCACCCATGCTCTCGAGCCCCGAAGACGAGTATTTCAGTTCCGTAGGTTTGTGGGACAAAGACAGCACGGTACCCATTACCCTTTGTTTCAATCAGATCTATGTGCTTCAATATTACTTCTGAAGGCAGATCCCTTAGGAATTTGGGGGGCTTTTCTTGAAAGAAGCCTCTAAGGGAAAAGTCACCAGAATGAGCACTGCCTTCATGCTGAAGCTGGTCTCCAGGCCCCATGTAATTCGCACTCACCTCCCTCTTCTACTGTCCACTCTAGGTAGACCTTGCCCTCAACTATCAGCTCTCCAAGTCGGTGGACTACCCGGTGGGGTGACCCAGACCATCATCCCTGATCAGCCTGAGACCCCAGTCATAAGGCTCTTCCGGGGCCATGGCTGCTGCACCTGTTCGTTTATTGTCAAAACTGGGCAAGTAAGTAACAAGGAAAGGCAAGTGGATCGCCTGGGTGCCAAACGCCTCTCAGCCCCATCGTCTCCTGATGCTCGGGGCCAGGGGTTCCTGCCTCTGGCGACTCCATTCTGTGCCTGTTGGGCATTAACGTTTGATGAGAGCCTTGCTCTGTGCCCTGGTGGAAGTGTCCGCCTCTGGGAATGAAGACTCCTGAACCTGCAGGATCCAGAGCTCGGGGAGCAGGTAGGACGCTTCCTGAAAGTGGGTCACCGGGAGTGATGATGAGCGAGGCCACTCCCACTTGCGCCCCTTGTTTCCTGGGCTCGTGCATCCTAACTACCGGGAACACGGCACAACACACCGGCTGCCGTGATCCGCGTGTTTGTATCCCCCCCCCCCCCCCCCCCCCGCCGCCAAATCCATATGTTGAAATCTTAGTGCCCGAAGATGGTGGTATTAGGCGAAGGGCCTTTGGGAGGTGCTTAGGTCCTGACGGTGGAGCCTGGAGAGATGGGATTAGTGCCCTTGTAAAGGAGACTCCAGAGACATCTGAAGCCTCTTCCACCGTGACACGGCTGGAAGGCAGTGGCTATGAACCAGAAGAGAGCTCGCACCACGATGCGACCCTGCTGGCGCCTCCTCTGGGCCCTCCTGGCACCCAGAACTGTGAGAGATGAAATCCTGTTGCCCGTAAGCTGGCTGGTCTGCGGGACTAAGACACCGGTGCTCACGTTAGAGTGCACCCTGCGCCCTCGAAGACGACGCCCTGCCCAACAGAGGGTCATCTCTGAGCTGGTACCTCAGCTCTGTCTGTTTATTTCCTCACTCTCGGGCTGGCGGCGTGCCAGTCACTTGGTACGTGACAGACCCGGGAGACCCGGCGATTACGTGTCCGCCGCTGTTCCTCCTTTCGCGTCAAATGAGGCCCTCGGTCCGACGTTCTTACCTCACAGGCCGAGGAACAAATGGGAGGGTTCTGCCCACGAGCAGGTAAGTCTATTCCAGTTACCCATTCGGGGACTTGGGATACAAGCCTCTGGGGCAGGCAGAAGGACATTTCAGGGAGAAGGGAAAGTCTGAGAGACGTTTCGCGTCCTGAAGCAACGGGCGGTTTAACGCCACGGCAAGCGTGGCAGCAGGGCGGGAGGATCGGCTTTTAGGGAAAAAGCGAATTAAGGGTAGGAAGGGGGCAGGTCACGGAGACCACTGAGGGGCACGCGAAAGAATCCTCACATTTGTTTTCTGACATCATTTTAAACAACAACATACGGTACTGAAATGTACATTG